>NW_027187685.1:0-67772 GCF_041381155.1 Argopecten irradians | reverse complement strand
TAATCCATACTACAAGTGTTTTCCATATTTACAATATTTAAATAATATTGATCTTCCATGTACAGGGATAATTAATCCTTCCCATGTTACATTTTGGCGGTACAAGAATGGGTAATCCATACACAAGACGTGTTTTTTCCATATTTACAAAATTTAAATAATTAGGGATAATTAATCCTTCCCATGTACAGCGGTACAAAATGGGTAATCCATACACAAGTGTGTTCCATATTTACAATATTTAAATAATTAGGATAAGTAATCCTTCCCATGTACAGCGGTACAAAATGGGTAATCCATACACAAGTGTTTTCCATATTTACAATATTTAAATAATTAGGATAATTAATCCTTCCCATGTACAGCGGTACAAAATGGGTAATCCATACACAAGTGTGTTCCATATTTACAATATTTAAATAATTAGGATAATAATCCTTCCCATGTACAGCGGTACAAAATGGGTAATCCATACACAAGTGTTTTCCATATTTACAATATTTAAATAATTAGGATAATTAATCCTTCCCATGTACAGCGGTACAAAATGGGTAATCCTTATCAATTTCTATTTCCATTTCAGTATACACTCCTGCTGAAAGTGTTTTTGATACAGTGAAGATTACAGGTAAGTATAATTATTTCCAGGTAAGTATAACAATACAGAAATAATTGTTCCCACAATATGTAATGAAGATACTATAAGATAACGTAAATTTTGAAATTTGTAAAAAATTAATATATTACTTGTGTACATACACAAACTCTCACTTGTAGGACCATGTTCAATTTGTACTCCTTGAATAAGATTAAGTTTTGGCATTTCAGATTCATCTATTAATATTAAACTACTAGATCCTTATTGACCAATAGGTAGGCAATATATATATTCTATTCTATATTATTGAGCTACAATGCTCTTAAATTTTGTAACATTTGAAAATCCTCAAGACCTGACTATTAAAAATGGAGAGTTATCTCCCTTAGACTACACAGGTCTCTTCTGATAATATTGGTGAGGATAATACTTGTAAAATATTTTTAAAAAATTTGGAATGGTCTTGATTATGATACTCTATACCTTGTACTTTACCCCCTTCCACGTAAGAATTCGTCCCGAATTATGTTTTCTTAATTAAATTTCAGCATGGGTCCACGAAGGCAGTATGAATCTGAATAATGTCCAGCCTTCTTATGTCGAGCCTTCTTAAGGTATGTATTTCCCACTATTCTGACAATGAACATTTCCATGTCAAAATTAATAATATTATCATTATTATTTTTAACTATAAAGAAGACCATTCTGGTTATATTACTTTTTAGGATATACAATATCCAAAGTTATCTGATTAAAACAAACATGTAACACTAATAAACAATACATAGGATTACCCTTTTCACGTATTACAGTATACATATATAGATTTAAGGGTTATGTGTGCCCCTAGGGTAAAACACTAACTACATATATTATGTCCACCCCCCATCCCCTTTAATTCTAAACCTAATAGTTCCCCAGTTTTTCTTCAACAATCTTAACTAATCCTGTTAACTCATAATACTTTGATTCTATCAACAGCTCTTCAAGCTCACGAAATCCATTTGGCAAGGTCCTATGTGAAGGTGCCCCGGTCTTGTTTCGTAGATAGTTGAGAACGGTCCTGAAATGTTTTCCATCTCGAGCAAGGAAGTAGGCGAACTTACTGGCCGTCTCGTATGGTTGGTGAGGGGAATCTTTCTGTACCATTCGACAAAGGAGTCCATCCTCGGCCATAAGGGTGGCCGCGCAAGTCGCAAATCTCTCACCTCCGAGATTGAGAATTAGCCTCTGTGACTGGTTTATGGCATTTTGGAGGAGTTTCTTGTCTGATGGATGGTAAGTGACTGGAGTGGAACTGACACTGTATCCATCGTCAGTTTCGGGTTGGCTAGGCTCAATGACTTGGGAACCTGCTGTTGTCTGGCCCTCCGGTTCCTGGTGAACATTGGTCTCTGGCTCCAACGGTGGAATGTCCTCAGTCTCCCCTTGGGACTTAACCTCTGATTGACCCTCCGGTCCCTGTAGCAGCTTAGGATCTTCATCTGCTTTCTCAAGGTAGGGCTCAGGTGTTACCAGATCCTCTGTATTATCCCCTTTGGCAGTCACCTCTGTTTGGCCCTCAGTTCCCTTTGGCGTTGGACCCTCAGTTTTTCCCAGTAATTCCTCCTCATCAGTTAAGTGAACGGAGTCATCAGAGAGGATCAGGTCTTCTGCTATGTTTTTCAGAGAACTCCCGCTCTGATTCCTCAGAGTTGTCCTCCGAGGAGGAGGTAAACAGACGAGGCCGTTTTTCGGAGCCCAGCTCCTTTTGGGTTGGTGCGGCTTCGAAGGTTGTGTTCTCTTCCTTCTAGGAGCCTGCTCCTGGGTTCTGCTAGCAGAACTTGAACTTGGGACGACCTTCCGCACCACTGAAGCTAGTTTTGGTGGGCGTGCCTTAACTGTGGGTCTGGGAGATGGTTGTACAACTGCAGGTCTCGCCCGTAGTTCTGCCTCCCTCCGGGCCTCCTGCCGTTCCTGCGGAGTCTTTGGTTCCCGGGAGATTTTCTTAATAAACTCCCCTTCTCCCTCTCTGAAATCTGGTAAATTCCTCCTGCTCAGCAGGGGTGAAAGTCATGGTATTTCTTTTTACAGTTTCCATAGTGCCCCCTACACATTTTGCATGACGTGTGTCTACCCGGTTCGCCAATGCTCTGCAAGTTGAGCAACGGAAAATGAACCCTGAATGAGCTGCAGTCAGATGGCGCTCCGCAAAGTATAGCTTTGCATAATCTGTTCTACACATCTGGCACTCGAACCTTGTAATCTCCTGCAAAAGATACAAAATTTATTTTTACTAATATTTCATATTAAATTACACATCATGAAAGTTGATTTACTAATCTTAATTTTCCTTTAAAGGAATTTCCTCAGTTGCTCCAGAGATATTTGTACCTCAATTTTTTTAAGTGTGAATATGGTGAACAAGCTTAGGTTTGCTCCTTGGGATTTCTCAACCCAATAAATAGTATCACTGATTACTACTAGATCCAATAGGTCTCTCCCAGTGACAATGGCTTTTAAATCCTTTGGATCGAAAGTTATAATACTGAATATAACTTTAGTATGAAGGGTGTTTTATACAATGCCCCTACTGACTATTGCTCTCTGATCCATTATAGGCCTTAAGTAAATTATGATGAACAACTTTTGCTTTGCTCCTGTGATTCTTCCTAATCCGATATAACAGATCATTTAATTTATTTATCACTTGGTAAGGACCTTCCCAATGACAATGTAATTTTGATCCCACCCCTTTATGTTGGGGGTTGTATAACCATACAGAGCTTTCAGGTTCAAACTGGTTGAGTTGTATATTCCTGTCATGTTCTTTTTTCATGTGGTCATGCGTTAATTTCAGTCTTTTGCTTGCAAAGTCATGTATGACCTCTATTCTGTCAGATAGTTCATTAACATAATCTGTCTTTATGTTTGTATTTCCAGTTGGAAGCCTCCCAAGAACTAAATCAACAAGAAGACTAACGTTTCATCCAAATGTCATTTCACAAGGTGATACTACAGTTGACTCGTGTACAGACGACCGATAAGCCAACATAAGTAAGTAGATGTGTTCGTCCCAATCCTTTTTATTATCCGATACAACAACAGATAGCATAGACTCTATAGTTCTATTTGCTCTCTCTACCATACCATCAGACTGAGGTCTGTATGGAGTGGTACGAGTCTTTTCGATACCTAAAAGTTTACACATTTCCTGGAACACTTCAGACTCAAAGTTAGTTCCTTGATCGGAATGTAGTTGCATTGGAACACCAAAAACTGTAACTACTCTTTCAACGAATTTCCTAGCTACAGTGACCGCTTTCTGATTCCGTATTGGGATAGCCTCCACCCATTTTGTGAAATAGTCAGCAGCTACTAATAAGTACATGTTTCCACTATTGCTTAAAGGAAGGGGTCCAATGACATCTATAGCCCATCTCTCCATAGGTCCACCAACTTGGTAAGTTTGGAGAGGAGCTTTGGCATGCTTGGTTGGTGATTTTCTAGCTCCACATTGATCACAGGTCTTGCACCATCTCTCAACGTCTGTTTTCATCTTGTACCAGAAGTACCTCTCTTTTATTTTAAGAAGAGTTTTCTTTATTCCTAAATGTCCTCCACTAATTCCATTATGTAAATGTTTCAACACTAGATGAACAAGCGATTGAGGAAGTAAGGTGTGGAAAATTGGTTGTCTCCCCTCAGTCTGCTCCCATTTGTGACAAAGAATTTCATTATGAATTTCCAAAGATTTGAAAATCATCCAATAATACTTAGTTTTGTCATTTGTATGAGAGATTCCTGACCAATCTGGTCTTTTCCCATCCTTTACCCATCGGGTTATTTGGTTTATGATAGGATCTTGATCCTGCATATGTTTTAAGTAGGCTAAGTTATCCATTTCTGAATTACTTTTATATGCGTTCTTCTCATCAACAGACTCCTGAGATATGTTCCCTGATGGAGCTCCCGTTCCTGAAGAACTTGGGTTGCTGCTGTCCGTAGAAGATTCCTCCTTCGAAGCTTGGCTCCGGGTATATACATGTGAACATATGGTATCCTCCTCGGGGTTCATTACCCTTGACTCTTGGGGATCAATACTAGTGTTATGGGTATATTTTTGTTCAGCCCGTGTACAATGATTGCATTGCTCGTCAACACAAGGTCTGCGGGACAAGGCATCTGCATTCCCATGTGACTTTCCTGCCCTGTGTTCAATTTTAAATTGATAAGTTGACAAAAATTCAAACCAACGGGCTAACTGCCCTTCTGGGTTTTTAAAGTTAATTAACCAAGTTAAAGCCCCGTGGTCTGTCCTTACTCTGAAGAATTGACCATACAAATAGTGGTGAAATTGTTTGATTGAGCTGATTATAGCTAGTAATTCTCTCCGAGTAACGCAGTATTTCCGTTCTGTCTTACTAAATGCCTTGCTATAATAGCAAATGACTTTTTCTTCTCCATTTTGTAGTTGTGACAGAACCGCTCCCAAACCAACGTTTGACGCATCGGTATCCAGGATATACAATCCTTCAGCCATGGGGTAGGAGAGAATTGGAGAACTTGTAAGAGCCTGTTTCAACTTGTCAAAAGCTTCCCGACAGTCTTTCCCCCAAGAAAAGGTTTGATATAGTTCAGTTTGTTTATGTAAAGGTCTTGCTATATCCGCAAACCTTGGGACAAATCTTCTATAGTAGGAACATAGACCTAAAAACATCCTTATTTCCTTCACACAGGTAGGAACAGGCCAACTTTCCACAGCCTTTATTTTATCCAGGTCAGTGGATACACCTTCACTGCTGACCACATGTCCCAAAAAATGAAACTTTCGTCTGAAATAGTTTACATTTTTTCGGGCTCATCTTTAGACAAGCTTCTCTTAATCTTTGAAAAACTGTTTCCAAATTTGCTACATGTTCCTCAAACGTTTTGGAAAATACTATAATATCGTCCAGATATACCATACAAATCTGCCACGAAAGTTAAGCTAGCAGCTTTTCCATTAGCCGTTCAAAAGTGGCTGGTGCATTGCACAATCCAAATGGCATTGTTACGAATTGCCATAACCCTCCTCCTTGAACGGAGAAAGCTGTTTTTGGCCTATCCTCGGGCGCTACCCGAACTTGCCAGTACCCACTCTTTAAGTCCAGAGTGGAAAACCACTGAGATCCAGAGAGTGCATCTATTGTGCTATCTATCCGGGGTAAAGGATGACTATCTTTAATTGTTACATCATTAACTTTCCGGTAATCAATACAGAACCTAAGGGAATTGTCTTTCTTTCTAACCAAAACCACTGGTGAGCACCATGGACTGTCTGATTTTTCTATGACCCCTTTCTCTACCATATCCTCTATTTCCTGTTCTACTTCTTTTCTGTTTGCTATTGGTATGCGTCTAGGGTATTGGCGAATGGGAAGAGATGACCCGGTATTTATTGTGTGCTCTACTAAAGTAGTTAACCCCAAATCATTAGATGAGTTTGAGAATGTATCTTGATACTCTAATAGTAAACCTTTAAGGGCATTGCTCTGTGAATCTGTAAGATCTGTCCGAGATTCATCAAAGAGTTTTTCTAAATGTTCAGGCAAGCTAGTTTCCGTGTTATGAGTAGGAATCTCCTTTTTAACCTCATTAACACTAAGTTCCTCAGGGGGTAGGTCCTGACAAAAATCCACCACATCTATTGTGGCAACAATAGAATCCTTGTGCAACTTATACACTGTATCACAAGTATTAAGAAACCTTAAAGGCACACAGCCTAAAGTAGGATTTACAACACTTTTAGCCAGCATCACCTCGTGGCTTTGCACGAATCCTGGTGTGGGCTCTAATATAGCTGTTGTATCCCGACAAATAGGATCCACAAACCTCCCTGGGACAATAATTTCACTATTTGGAGGAATATTTACATCCTCAGAAATACACACTCTGCTACAAGTAAACTCAGTTCCATCTTGGAATCTGAAGCACTGAACATGTTTCCCTTTGATTGTTAGACAGTTCTTATTTAGTAAGATATCAACGGAATGAGCTGCCATAAAATCTAAGCCTATAATACCATTCTGCTTAATATCTGCTATCAGGAATTCCTGCTCTAATTCCATGTCACCGAGTTCTATGTTAAGCTTACATTTCCCTAAAAATGGCTTTCTTTCTCCGGTGGCAGTAACTAAGTTTAATTTAATAGGGCTTATTTCAACTTTTTCTTTTGAACTAAAGCTTTCAATGAAAGATTGACTTAAAATAGATACATTTGCTCCGGTATCTATAAGTAAAGTGACATATTTATCCTGAATCTTACAACGTGTGAAAAGTCCTATCTTATCATTGTTCATACTGTTTACAAAAATATCCATGGGTCTGTTCCCATTCTCCACCGATTTCCGACCCTTGAAATCGGCCTCTAAAAGTTTCCCTGGGTGCTTTGTGTATTTTGGTTCCCTGCTGGAGAGCTATTAGCTCCTCCACTGCAGTTTTCTTGTCTAGCATAATTGCTGTTTGGATGGGTCCGACTAGGCCTATTCTGATAATTTGGGTGATTATCTCCCCTAGTATGGAAATTCTTTGGGGAATTATCATTATGAGATTGCTTAGTCTGATAATGGTTATGAGACCTACTTCCGTGGGAATTTAAATTGGTTTTATTCCCATTCCAGACGCTTGGTTGTCTATTCCCACTCTGCATCTTGCTACCTGGACTGGGACTTTTTATGGTCTGGGTTAATTGTTTGGTGGCTCTCTCCAAACCCAATATACTCCTGATCAAAGTACCAATATCCACTTGTTCTCCCTCGGTATGATCTGCATCCCTGAACTGAACCTGATTGACAGGTATATTCAGTAGTTCCTCCTGACAGACCTGATGTACGGTTTTACCTCTTTGTCTGTCTGCTAATCTGTGGGCCTCCAGTCTAATAGCGTGTGTCTCCGCCTCATTTATAGTCTTAGGCCGAAGTTCTCTAACCCTAAGTCTCATTTCTGAGTCTTGCAAAGCGTCAATGAAATGATCTAATGCCAGTATACTAGTTAAGTTTTCATCAGCTGTCGGATAAGCCTGTCTGGTTAGTTTTCTAATAGACTGAGCCACTTCTGATAATGACTCGTTCTTCCCTCGAACTCTGGTTTGAAGCCTAGCCCTATACATCTCCGAACGCTCTATAGATCCATAGCGAACTTGAAGCAAGGCAACTAAAGAGTCAAAGTCTTGTCTTTCATGAGTACTTAGCTCTGTCAAAACCGTCCGTGCACTACTCCCTAAACTACTGGCTAGACTTCTCTTGATAATCCCATTTGTTAATTTGAGCTATAATTTCGAATTGAGTCAACTATTCTTCAAAATCTTCCTCTCCATTATACCTTGGAGGTTTAACAACAGTAGAATGTCTAGCAGTCACTGTCTGTCTAGATTGTCTGAAGTGTGGTGGGGATCCTGCACGGTTATCATTCCTATCTATGAATTGAACTGTGCTCTCAGGTCTACGAGTCCCCCTAAACCTTGACTCTATCCCCCTCCTATCAGGTGAGTGATAACCTACATTCTGCTGGGAGTTTTCATCTCCTCTTCCTGAGTTACTATATATTGTTTCTGTCTCTATCCTACTTGAGCAAGAATTATCTCCCCTTATACAACCATAACCTGGGATATTTGCTCCATTCCCTTGGACCCATCTTTCCCTTTCAGTATTACCTCCACTATTTCTTAACATGTTTGGATTTCTACTATCCTGGGATAAGATCTGTCTTATCTCCTGATCATTGCTATGTACCAAATCTTCTAATTTAGTAAATTTGTCCTGTAAACCTTGTATTTCCCTGTTTACACTATATACTGCATCATGTAATTCTTGTTTCATTTGTCTGTTTTCCTGTCTGATAATGTTGAACTCTTCCCCCATTCTATTGAGTAACATATCAATGTTGAATGGATTATTTTGTACATTTTCAGGTTTCCTATGGGATGGTCCAGGAGTTTCCTCATCAGAAAACCCCTCTATGGTTGTGTCATTCTCTGTACTATTACATGCCTGAGCCTTCATCTTGGGAAATGTGACTTCGGATTCGTCCCCAGAATCCATATTTTCCAATAATTTATTAAAGTTTTGAAAGAATTTATGTTGTGGTTATTTCCCCACTAGAAATGTTGATTTTTGTTTTATCTGAAGCCTGTATTTACTCTTGGTCCACTAGACACTGGGAATAAAAATAAAAACTTGGAAAAATTTCCAAGATGTAATTTAACCCTGCTCGTGACGCCAATGTAACGTTCGCTCGACCCAGCTACTCCTGTGGGCGAGTTGTCCGTTATCATAAATTTATAAGGTCCGTTCCCAGCCTAGCACTCGTGACCAAAAGTAAAACCAGCAACAAATAAGATAAAGTTCAACATTTTATTTACAATTGTCAAAGTATTCAACAATATAGTTACATAAATGAGGTGAGCTAAAAACTCCATGTACAAAGAATGATTATCTATCTTAACTCGTTCCCAAATATGGGAACGCCTATCCTGTTCCCGTATGTGGAGCAAACCGTACTTGTTCCCAAATGTGGAGCAACTATCTTTGTTCCCAGATATGGAGAACTATATTTTTCCAGATATGGAAATTATGAAACTTTATAAAAGTTAGATTTGTATGACACTTGACCAAATATAGTTAGTATAATGAAAAATACTCTTAAATGACTATAGCAAAAATTGCTTTACATCAACGGTGACACTTGGAACATTCAAACATTCCCGCCCTGGGGAATTTCTCCAGTGGGTTAAATCCGTAATACATATAGAAAAATGTATTTCCCCACTATAAGCTTGTTCAATATGTGTACACCGGGTCATCCGCCCCAATTTACTCTGCTATAAAGCTTACCAAAGTTTCCATTATGGCAATTGGGTTGAAGGGTCAGTGGCCTCCGGACGTTATGTATAACGAATGACGACATTTGTGAGATTTTCAGGGTTTATATAGTATTCGGAACAGGAGCGCGTGCAGACATCTCTACTGAGAATGAATCTGCGCCGCGCTTCTATCCGCCTTCGGCATATTAACCAATCAGCGCCGTGCTTACAAACGTAATGCTTTGTTATAGCCGATGTCGAAAGCTGTGCAACATGCTGTCAACACAGACTAAATATATTCATTTCTAGCGTAAATAATCATGGATTATACCTAAATATAACACGATTGACAACTAAAGAGACTACATAGATGAGGTAAATACTCTATCGTTCATGTTAACCGTGAATTATACCGTTATTTTTGTAATATTGACATCGATGATTTGATCGTGTTACAAATATGGCGAACATCTGTTGAATCCAGTCCAGTGGGTCTGGTCGTCTGCTCTTCTCTTCTGTCTTCTATCTTCATAAAGAATCCCGGTATAGATTTTATTTAGCAATAGCAATACCTTAGCTTGTAAATCGAGCATATGTCCAGCTCGTAACAACAGTCCGAGCAATAAGGAAATTCTCTGGTTGAATTGGAAAAACATCGTCAGGACAAATGGTGTCTTAAATACCAAAACGTGGATATCAGCAGCACCTGAAAAGAAGATAGTAAACAATTACTCATCCCTAAGATACTAAGGCAGGAAATCTTGCTTCAATGCCATGATTCGCCGTTTGCTGGACACCCCCGGTATTCACAAAACTACAGAAAAATATCAGACAATGTTTATTATTGGTACAAAATGGGGGAGGACATAGAAAACCACGTAAAACAATGTACTAGTTGTACAAGGTGGAAATCTGCAACACCGAAACCGAAGATTGCCTTGACAGACTACAGAGTCGGAGATCCAATGGATCGAGTCGGCATAGACATTAGTTGGGCCTCTGCCGACATCCAAGAAAACGCACAACAGATTAGATAATACGTTGTGTATGCGGGGATTCAATTCACTTCAGAGATGGGATTGGAGCAAAAATCCAATATTCCAAATGCATACAAGCGGAGAAGGTTTTGCAGAGAAACTTGTACAGCGACATGTTATTTGCACGTTTCGGGACACCTTTAGAAATTCTTACGGAATCAGGGAACACGAACATTGAAAGTGACCTTTTTCCGGGAAGTCCTGGTCGTCTTATGAATATATAAAGGGGGGGGGGCAAAGACTAGGACTCACAAGCATATCATCCAGGCTTTCGAATGGCTTGATTGAGCGTTTACCAATCAGACTTTATCTCAAATTTTTCAAAAGAATCTATGCACAAGCAACCCCGAAGGAGTGGGAGATACTTATTCATCGCTATAATTGAATGGCGGTCCTACATAGCTAACCCAAAAAAAACCGGGGAGGCATCCCTGCCAAACCCGGATACCATCCGCAACTATGAAGTATTATAAATGGAGAAGAGAGGTCTATATTACCAATTAACATCAAAAACCCAAATCCCCAACACTTGTGGGTGCAGATATAAAATCCAGTAACCCTCAAAATATTCCAGAAACTGCTTTGACCGCCGACTGTGAGACCATATAAAGCATAGCTACGAGTACCAACTGGGAAAGGGCAGCAATAACGCCAGAAGACGAGGTCATGATAAGTAGGATACAGGTGTCAAACAGAAAATTAGTAATGGAGAGTACTAGCAATATTAAAGTATAAACCTAGAACATCAGGAATCAGGAAATCACCATGGGCCGTGTCCGAATTATAAGATACAAACATCCTCAGTTCAGCCGTATATACCATCCGGAACAGAACACGACAAGAAAACGTACACCATGATCAATTAAAAAGATGTTACATGACCGAGTTACCAAAATGGGCTCATGTAAATAGATCAATAAATACTATATTTTTACAGATTATGTCCACTATGCAGTGCACCCGGTGTCCTGAAAGATTTTCTAGAAAGAGGAGTGCGTACATACACCTTTATCAACATCACCTACCGATGGAGAAGGCCCATTTGCCTGTTTACTTTGTGGATTTGTTGGGCTAAATAGAAAAGAATTGCATAAACATGTATCGGGATATCAAGAACATAGGGAGAGACGAAACGAACACACAGAGGATGAGAAGTATTTTTTGGAAGCAAAAACCACCATACATCATCAAAAATAGGGAAAGACGAAGCGTCAGATATACAGATAGTGTGAAGTGGAGAGCAAGAGCCAGGGAGAGCCAAAGACAGGAAGAGTGACGGAGACAGAGACGAAACTGAAGAGGACATTGGAGAAGATGGAGGAAGAGTTTTAGAGAGCGTGAAGAGGAAGAGAGCAAGAGAGAACGAAAGATTTGGGAAGTATATAGAGAGATTGGAGAGGAAGTTGGAACCTAAGAGTGAGTGTGTAATTATATGGGTTTGATGAGATGTGGGAACGAGTATTGAGAGCAAGTTAATTTTATAGGAAAGGGGGAGGTTTTTCATTATTAAGAGATTATCTAAATCAAGTAAGTTTTTTTTCTTGAGAAGTTACTGAACTAGGTAATAAGACCAGATATCAGATTCTCTGTTGTACAATTTTTTAATACAAAAATAATTGTGATTCTTATATCTGATAAATGTTATCAATTAACGTTACTCATGTTAATTTTAGAGGAAATTCAGTTTTGTCAGAATTACCCTATGAAATGTATATAGACACATTTATATATAGATAAGACTTATGTATATCTAGTTTGAATAGTTTATTGAATAATATGGAAAGCATTGTTGTACCTTTCGGGGACGAAAGGGTCCAGAGGGGGGAATGTGTGGTGAAAATGGATTTCACTAGGCTTTGTTAATTTGAGTAATTGTTATGTAAAATGCTAGAATAATTTACGTCAGTTTACGTGTGTATATACTAGACAGATTATACATTGTAAATATCATCAGTTACAAGCTAGACTTACGTCCAGTGTACGTGTCGTATACTGGACCGATTATACAAATGTTAAACAATATTAATATGATATGTTAAAAATGTATTACCGTGGTATTTGGAATATCTAGATATTGTACTTCATGATTTGATGATGTCATATCGAACTCGGAATACGATTTGTAGATAAAGACAATCCCAGAAAACTGTTGACACAGATTGTATATTTCCTTGGATGACTTCCATTATCTACCTGTTGTTAATCGGTAGCTAAGTTTAGTAAAATAAAGTTGCTAAGGATCGTGCTTGTTGGTAAATAGTAAGTTATTTTGGCAAATGTGGAAGAAAATTACATAGGAATATGTAAAGGTTAAATCTTATATATTGCAATTGTTTGATGTAGTTGCTATTGTGGGCGACGGAGTTAAATTCTACCTATACTAAAAGCAGCTGTAACGGTTTTCGAGGTTCAGAACAGCAGACAGCGTAAGGGAGGCAACTCGTAGAGAAAGGTAACTTTAGGCATTTTTTTCATAAGTACTTCGGTACAATTTTATTAGTATATTTCGAGTTGCCGATTAGTTAATAAGCTTTAAGCATTTGTTAGGAATTATTAGATATTTTATTTAGGTTTAGTTTAGCTAGGATAAATGTGTGAAATACGTAAGGTATAAGCACATATGATAGTTTTCGGATAGGTTAGGAATATAAAATTATTAGATAGGATAATCGTGGAGTACGTAATGTACAAGCGAAATGATAGGTATATATAGTAGTTCAGTGTGGAGTACGTAATGTACAAGCACATTTTAGGGATTCTTTAGACAGTAGGTTAGTTAGTTTATTATAGGATAAGCTGTATAGCGATTTGTTAGATTTTTTCATAGTGGTACGTTTTATAAGTATCAATTAGAATATAACTATAATATATCATTAATAGCTGTTCTGTTCCGTTATTGTCTATATTGTTTGACATTTGATATGTGTAATAAACCAAATCAATTTTACAAAGTTGTCGATCTTTCCATCCACCTCGCAAAACTACAAAAGTAAAAATACAACAATGTGGTGAAAATGGATTTCACTAGGCTTTGTTAATTTGTAATTGTTATGTAAAATGCTAGAATAATTACGTCAGTTTACGTGTGTATACTATACAGATTATACATTGTAAATATCATCAGTTACAAGCTAGACTTACGTCAGTGTACGTGTGTATACTGGACAGATTATACATATGTAAACTAGATTAATATGATATGTAATAATAGTATTACCGTGTATTTGGAATTTCTAGATATTGTCTTCATGATGTGAGGATGGCTATCGTACGCGATTACGTTTGTTAAACATTCCCGTAAACTGTTGTCAGTTTGTATATTTACTTGATGACGTCATACTTCCGGTTGTTATCGGGAGCTATTTTTAGTATTATAAGTTGCTAAGGATCGTGCTTTTGTAAATAGTAGTTATTTTGGAAATGGTAAATTATTACATAGGAATATGTAACAATAATATAAACATACAAAATATCCTCAGCTCACACCATACACACCATAGTACGGAACAGAACAGCTATTAATGATATATATAGTTATATTCTAATTGATACTTATAAAACGTACCACTATGAAAAATCTAACAAATCGCTATACAGCTTATCCTATAATAAACTAACTAACCTACTGTCTAAAGAATCCCTAAAATGTGCTTGTACATTACGTACTCCACACTGAACTACTATATATATACCTATCATTTCGCTTGTACATTACGTACTCCACGATTATCCTATCTAATAATTTTATATTCCTAACCTATCCGAAAACTATCATATGTGCTTATACCTTACGTATTTCACACATTTATCCTAGCTCAACTAAACCTAAATAAATATCTAATAAATTTCTAACAAATGCTTAAAGCTTATTAACTAATCGGCAACTCGAAATATACTAATAAAATTGTACCGAAGTACTTATGAAAAAAATGCCTAAAGTTACCTTTCTATACGAGTTGCCTCCCTTACGCTGTCTGCTGTTTCTGATCTTCAGTTGAAATGGATCTGATATCCGAAAATCTGTTGACGTTTGTCGACGTTGTCGGGTTACCAGTATCTGGAACAATTTTCATTGTCGCAAGAGGTACTACATCATCTATGTTTTCTTTAAACTCGTTCCATTCTTCCTGAAGTTGTTTGCAGATGTCGCAAGTTTTGTCAAAGGTCCCCTTCTTTTGATGAGAACACAAGTCGGTGGTATCATTCCTCGATAAGGCGTCAGCATTTTGATGCTTCTTCCCTTCTCTATGTTGGATTTCAAAATCGAACTGTGCTATCGATTCTAGCCATCTAGCAAGTTGCCCTTGTGGGTCTTTGAACTGGAACAGCCAACGAAGTGAGCTATGGTCCGTCCTGAGTATAAAACGTTTTCCCAACAGGTAATGTTTATATTGATTGGCAAAGGTAATGACAGCCAATAATTCTCTCCTCGTCACGCTGTAACGTTGTTGATGTCGGTCTAGTTTCTTAGATCCGTATGAGATGACTCGTTCTATTCCCCCTTCTTGTACCTGAGACAGCACAGCTCCGATTCCAACGTTGGATGCATCTGTATCCAATATGTATGTTTGTTTCGGATTTGGGTACGCAAGGATTGGTGTTTTACAAAGAAGATCCTTAAGCTGTTGAAAACTGGTTTCACATTCGTCTGTCCACTTAAATACTGTATGTTTCTTGGTCAGCTCTGTAAGACATGACGCTATCTCACTGAAGTGGTGTATGAATCTTCTGTAATAGTTACATAAACCCAAGAACTGCTGTACATCTTTTACTCCTTTTGGACGTTTCCAGTTCTTTACGGAATCGATGATCTTCGGGTTGGGTTTTATACCTTCCGCTCCCACGACATGGCCTAGATATAATACTTCTGACTTGAGGAATTCACACTTGGACGGCTTCAGTTTTAAACCAGCAGATTTCAGCTTTCCCAATACTTCATCTAGCTTGTCCAGATGTTCCTCCATACCGGTACTGTACAATATAATATCATCTAGGTAGATTAAAATGGTCTTCCATTGCATGCCGCGGAATATAAGTTCCATACAACGTTGGAAAGTACTCGGAGCAGAGCACAAACCAAAAGGCATTTTTGTGTATTCAAATAAGCCATACTTCGTGATGAACGCAGTCTTCGCTTGATCTTTCTCCTCCAGTGCAATTTGCCAATATCCGCTTTGTAAATCCATTGTAGAAAATATGGAGGCGCATGACAAACAATCCAAACAAGTGTCAATACGGGGTAATGGATAGGCGTCTTTGATTGTGCAGTCGTTAACCTTTCTATAATCACAGCACCAGCGAACTGTCCCATCTTTCTTCCGTACAAGAACTACTGGGCTGGCCCATGCAGATGATGATGGTTTTATGATCCCGATATCAAGTTGATCTTTCAGGTATTTCTCCTCTTCATCTTCAAAACCTTGAGGTGTCCGTCGCAACGGTTGTCGTATTGGTGCCGCAGTGCCAGTATCTACAGTATGTTTGATAACAGAACATGTGCCAAGCTCAAGTTTATTCCTTGCAAAACTCTCTTGATTTTTGCACAGGACTTCCGCTAAGCGTTTTCGATGGGTCTGGTCTGTACAATTTTCACAACTTCTCTGGAATAGCTCAGTCAGATGATCTGGAACCTCGGGGAAATCGGTCAGTTTCTCCGATGTCAGTTCAGTTCTGGCAACTTTCCATGTAATTGGTACCTCTGGAATCTTCTCAGAATCCATTGTTCCTGTTGATATATCTATGTTGATGCTGGTATCCTCGGACTTTATCCGACCAATATTTAATGCCGCTTGGCAAGCGTAATCCCATGGGTCTCCTGCCTTATCCAATACTTGTTCAACGCTGAGAACCGGATGTAACTCCCCTAGGATGTAGTTCCTCCTGAGTTTGACTGGAAACATTTCTGTGTTCACCAATCTTACAGGTATAGTCTTCCGGAATGGATCCACCAATGACCTTGCAATTATAATGTTTCGCCCATCTTCAACTACAGGTTCTATTGAAGAATATCTTGTATCAATTACCTCCGGATGTTCACTTCTCCCGGCTATAATGACCTCAGACATGGCAGGTATGGTGACCTTTTCATTTACTACCAACCTCGCCACGTGTTCTTGAGCTCTAGATACTTCACAATCTATCCATTGGCCGCCAATCTCGATTCCTCTTCTAGTATTAACAGTGATATCCTTATTGTCTATAATATCACATCCTAACAATAAATCATCCCGTATCGGCGCCACGTAAACATCCCATGCAAAATCTTCAGATCCAATCTGTAACTTTAATTTTGCAGTACCATGCGTGGTCATCTTCTTTCCGGCCTCTGCTACAACTAATCCATAACATGATTCTTGTAAGGTTGGCCTACGGTCTTCTGGGATTTCATTAAACATCTGCTCACTTATAACAGTCACCTCGGCTCCAGTATCTATAACTGCTTTAACTGCCATTCCCTCCACTGAAATAGGCGCCTTTATTGTCACAGCCCGGACCCTATCCAACACCAGTTCCTTTGTACTAACTAGTTCCCTTTGGATTTCCTTGTCCATCCTCTGCTGTCCCGACAATTGCCCTATATCAGCTGGAGCTTCTTTTACAACCGTCTTCTGTTCTTCAAATAAGCTTGCAATGTTGATATCATCACCGTCCTCGACCTGAAGATCCACATCAACAGCTACCATTTTACTACTCTTGGTAATTTCAGCCTTGTGTTTTTTATCCAGTGGATTAGAATGGACTGTGTCATGACCGACTGACACAGTCCCATCTAGTTTAAATCTTTCTGGTCTGTGTTATTCTTTACTTCATCTTTCTTTCCATCTTGCTGTTTTCTGTTTAGTTGTGCCTAACGTGGTAATGGTCTGTTTTGTTTATTAGCAGCAGTCTGGTCGTGTCGTTCATATGGACAGTTATTTCTGAAATGTCCCTCTTCTTGACATCCATAACACCTGGCTTGTCCACTATATGGTTTGCCTTGATGAAGTTTGTTTGGGGTGTGAGGCCTGTTCCTCGGTAGAGTTTGTTTCTGACTGTCGATTATTGTCTTTGTGATTCTGTCAGATAAATCTCTCCCGAATTGATTCAGTCTCTCTTCTGTTACAAATCTGTGCTGATTTACTTTTCTGATATCATTCTCAGACTCCTCTTCCCTGTAACAGGCATCCTCCTCAAATGAAATTTTTTGTATGGTGTTTCCCTTCTGTTTCATCCCCTTCTTGCATGAATAATGCCAGCTCAACAATTTAACAGCCTCGTCTATAGTCTGTGGTCGCTTTGTGAGAACGTCATAGGCAATGCTCTGGTCAGCAATTCCACTCAACATATGTTCTACACATAAGTTGTTAAACAGGATTTCGTTGATACCTGGATAGGCTTTCCGTACCATTTCAGCAACTCTGGAGGAATATCGCTGATAGTTCTCCTCCCCAGACATTCGTAGATTTTGGAGGTTTCTTCTGTGGGTTTCCGGTAGGACATTGTCTCCAAACCTCTTCTCCATCTGCATACATAATAGGTTTAGATTTGCCCGGACGTGGTATGGCAATTTCGTAGCATATGCCAAAGCATCGTCCCGTAGACAGAGCAGCATTTCTTCGCTTTGTCTGCAAACATCCCAGCCAAATCTCTCGGATACCATCTGGAATGGTACGATGAATGAGCTCCAATCTCCCCTGCCATTATAGACTGGTAACCTGGTTCTTGGTTCTTCAGTTGACCTGGCCGACGACGACACGGAGGGCCCTTGTCTTATATGATCTGGTAGGACTGGATTCTGTACTTGTTGACTGTACTGGTATGGGGCATGGTGACTCTCTCTGACGATATCTGCTCCATAACAGTCCTGTCGCTGCATTGGTGCGTTGACGGGTCGGTGTGAAAACTGCAGTGCTGGAGATTCTGGTTCTCCGTGGCTCCACCTCTGGTAATTAGACACATTCCGATTTTGATAGTGATACGGATTGGTCTGAGGGTCCCGGTAAGACATCTGCTGAGAGTCCCATGTATCTCTTCTGGTAGGGTATCCCTGTCTGCTCCACTCCTGCTGCCGGCTTGGAGAGTTATTACAACCCTCGAATGCGTAATTCGATGCGTAATTAGGCTCAGGATGGGTGTTGGAGTTGAAACTCCAGGTTGCGTTTTTCGAGCATCGTTGAATGGGTAAGGGAGGGACTGGGAATGAGAGCTGTCAAATCTCTCGTATGCGTATGAATCATTATAGTTCTGAGTGTGGTAGTTGGGATTGCTACGATACTCCATAGAAACTGCATGACACGGACCATTACCATGAATCTGACTATCATACTGTCTTTGTACAGACTCATTTATTACATCTACATGATCCCCGCCAACACTAGTTTGACTTACCTCCCCCAATTCACATGTACCTGAAGAACGTATATGTGAATTTTCTATATCAGAATGAGACCCCTGATCTACATCTATATCCCGAACACCCGCGTTAGACATGCTTGGAAAATCGGCGCGTACGTAACTGTCTATTCCTTAAATGCATTTTAAATACTAAAATCTAACACCAAATCAAAATATTATCAATTCTTCCACCAACCTCAATTTGAGACGTTACCAATATATAATAAATATTAAAAATAAGTTTCCGCTGCCACCAATTGTTGTATTTTTACTTTTGTAGTTTTGCGAGGTGGATGGAAAGATCGACAAACTTTGATAACCAATTGATGTTGGTTTAATTACACATATTCAAATGTCAAACAATATAGAACAATAATATCACAACATACAAAATATCACTCAGCTCACACCAAATACACACCCTCAGTACGGAACAGAACAGCTATTGAATGATTATATATAGGTTTATCATTATCTAATTGAATACGTTATAAAACGTACCTACATACTGCGAAAAATCTACACAAAATCGCTCATACCAGCTATATCCATATAATAAAACTCATACTAACCTACCTGTCTAAAGAATCCCCTAAAAATGTGGCTATGTTACATTACGTTACTCCACACTAGAACTACTATATATACCTAATCATTATCTGCCTGTACATTACGTTACTCCTACTATCTTATCCTATCTCCAATACATTTTTATATCATCTCGCTAACTGCTATCCGAAAACTAATCATATGTGCTTATACCTTACGTATTTCACACATTTATCCTAGCTAAACTAAACCTAAATAAATATCTAATAATTCCTAACAAATGCTTAAAGCTTATTAACTAAAATCGGCAACTCGAAATATACTAATAAAATTGTACCGAAGTACTTATGAAAAAATGCCCTAAAGTATACCTTTCTATACGAGTTGCCTCCCTTTACGCTGTCTGCTGTTCTGAACCTCGAAAACCGTTACAGCTGCTTTTTATAGTAGAATTCACGTGCCCACAATAGCAACAACAACAACAAATGCAATATAAAAGATTTAACTTTACATATTCCTATGTAATAATTTACCATTTCCAAAAAAACTACTATTTACAAAAGCACGATCCTTAGCAACGTAACGCGAGACTAGCAATATCCTCCCGATAACAACCGTAATAAGTATGCAGCGTCATCAAGCGTAAATAAACAAACTGACAATCAGATTTACAGGGAGATGTATAAACAAACGTAATACGCGTACACCCCACTAAAGAAATCTCTAGAATTTCCAAATACCGGGTATTCGACTATTATTACATAATCATATCAATCTACTTTTACATATGTATAAATCTGTCCAGTATACAACACACGTACACAGACGTAAGTCGAAAGCTTTCTAAACATAAACAATTACAAATTAAAATAGCCCTAAGGAAATGCCATTCTTCCACCACAGAAAGTGACTGGTATATTCTTTCAAAAAGTCTTGTCATTTTTGGGTGTGCGAATAACATACTATAATAGCACATCATGCAATCGTTAGAAGGAAAAATTAACGGCATCATAATACTTTAATCACTGTCCTGTTTTCTGTATTTTGTACTCCCACATTCTGGCGCTTCTTAATCTGTCCAATCAGTATTTTATATTATCATTATTTATGTTTAAATATTATTTTCCCCCTGCTCTGGGTGTTTTTAAATATTGAATATTACTATCTCAAATGCATTATACTTAGTATTTACGTAGTAAAGTTATTGACAATAAATTATTTTGAAATGAAATGTAATATGCAAAAGTAGATGTTCTACATGTGTATGCAGTATTGTATGTGTACATACTTCATCCTGTTTCCATATAACTAATGCACCTTATTTTTGACCCTGCATTGTTACATTCATGTATGCAGTATTATTATATATATTTCTTTGGTATTTGAAATGTCTGCAAGATGGTATTCACATCAACATGGGAATTACAAAGCATTGGTAGATATATGAAAATCTACGTATATATATTATATATACACATATAAAGACTGAAAACCGTCATCATATAATTTGCTTCATATGTAAACCCATAGCAGCCCCGCACTCTAATGGACAAAATCAACGACGAAAAATCGAGCACATCTTTACATCGTTTTACTACTGTGTTAATGGTACACCTGGGTTTGTTTGTATCCAGCGCGTGCACCGGAAGTGACGCCATTACGAGACTTTCCAGCCCTATAACCTTGACCTTCATTCAAGGTCACAGGGGCAAATAGTCCAAAATCGACAAGGTCATAGGGGTCAAATAGGCTTAAATCTTTGACCAAACTTCTTGTCAATAACCAAGAGATCTAGAGTACTGATATTGGGCCTGTAGCATACGAGGATAAAGGGCTACCACAATTTGTTCAAGTAAATGACCTTTACCTACTTCTAAGGTTATAGACATCAAATGCATCGGAAACATACAGCTTCAACTAAAGAATTCCTTTTATTGCCGTAATTGTTTTGTACCAATAGTCAGATGATCCCTAAGGCCCGTGAACCTCTTGTTTCGAGTGTGCTACCATAGACTCCTTCTTCTAAAATCATGGTCTATACATGTTGTACCAGTCAACAAATTTTGACTAAACTTGATCTGTAAAAATCTGTAAAACATCCACTCCCTTTCTCACCCTCAACTACTCCTTCATCATCCCTCACCCCTCTCTCCTTCACTCACCCTCACCGAATACTTCACCCCTCTCTCATTCCCTCACCCACTCCTCGACATATTACCACAAGCGCTCGACCTCTGGCTCGCCAGTTAGAATCCCATGTGGGGGCAGTTGTGGTTTTTCTCAGAGTACTCCGGCTTTCCTCCACCAACAAACCTAGCAGGTCCTTACATGATCCTGGCTATAAATAGAACGTAAAACTAATAAAAAAAAACAACTAACAATTGTAAATATGGATTGAAGGCAGTATAACTGTAAACATATCTGTAAAATGATGTTTACTTTATAGGATACACCTACTTTGGTCTACAAGTTAAGTATGCTATCTAAATGTACATATTGTTAGGAGTATAAGATGATGTGCAAATGTTACCCGTAAGTCTATTTGGCAAGATCTTAAACAAAAATTCATTATCGAAGATAAGACCAATAAAAATATAACGAATAAAATCTATTAAATTACTTTTATTCATTATTATTAGTGTGGCGTAAATGATCACGGCTCAATTTGTACGAAGATTAAAATCGGGCTGCCGACAAATTTTATGGTGAACCTTAAAGGAAGCACACAGGTTCCAGGATACAAAGTCAAAGGGGTCAAAGTTAACAAATTCAAAGTCCACAGGTTCAAAGACACAAGTTCAATGTCACAATTTCAAGAGGGCACAAGATGATCTGACCCTGGATACTCAAGAGAGTGTCAGCAGTCAAAGTTCAGGAGTTGAAATCCTAAAATATTTGTTCATGGCAACAGCGGACAAATAATCTAGACAAGATGTAGTTGTGCGATGCGCTAAGTTTGTAAGTCTCTCCCGGGAACTAGGCAAAGGTCCCAGGTATGTAAACTTTGCCAATGTTGACCACCCACGCCTGTGCGAATCCGGAGCCGTGCCGAAAGTTATCTGTAAACCTTTCCCACTCTCAGGATTGTGATATCAAATCTGAAACTTTGAATACAAAAATATATATGGAGAGGTGGGGGGTATTCAATATTTTTTGTACCACCACCTTTTCTTCCAAATATTCAAACAAATCAATTTCGTAGAATTTCATTGATTCCTCCAGCCGCGTGTTTTTTTCGAAAAGAAAGTTCGACGAAGCACATGCGCTGTGCTTATTTCTCAGAAAGGGAGACTACTCTAACTGTCCTCTTTCCACTAGCAACATTGATTAAACGTATTTACGACGAAAGGGGACTCTACTCTAGCTGTCTCCATTCAATAACAGGCATCTATTTGCTATTTCGAAAATAAATGGTATTATCGAAGATAAAAACCAATAAAAAACATAACTGATAAAACATATTCATTAATTTTATTCATAATTATTATTGTCGCGTAAACGGTCACTGCTCTAATTTTACGAAGATTAAAATCGGGCTGCCGACAAATTTTATGGCGAGCCCTAAAGTAAGCACACAGGTTCAAGACACAGGGTCAAAAGGGGTCAAAGTTCATAGATTCAAAGCTCACAAGTTAAAAGTTCACAGGTTCAAAGTTCAGAAGTTCAAAGTTCACAAGTCCAAAGCGCTCGCCCCTGTGAGACAGGCTCTGGGTTATGTCCCCTGGCCGAAACACACCAAAGTCTGTACGAATGGTTCGCCCGTTGTCAGTATAATGTGATCGGGTGGGGTAAGTTGCTTGGTGTCTTGGGCAGCACGCTTCAGTGATATAGCACTATAAAAACGGCAAAAGTTCCACTATATACAAGATGACACAACACGAATATACCACAGCCTCCCAAAACACACACCCCGCACTTCATACATGCTACACAGCGCATACATGGGAGGCCGTCCTTACAAAACCCTGGATGTTAAAGTTATATGTGCCGTAACTGGGCGAAAAATTTTGGCATGTTATTTTTTTCTTCGTTAATCTATTGAAAACCATAAGGTTTGATGAATTAAGCCGTGCAAATCATTCAAATGGCTTCAGATGCCTTATAAACATTTGTTACAACACAGAAATGTTGTACTGTAAAATTCTTGTTTTTTTATGCCTTATGTATGTTTGGATGGAAATTTTCCCTGCAGAAACCCACTTTACAATTACTAATAACATTGTAAAAAATGTGAAATGAAATTGTAAGACCACAATTTAGCTTCATGGTTTCACCGTAGGTACTCATTTCGCTTCACTAAAGATGTACATATAATAATTTTTGGCAGTCAGCGGTCAAAGCTCAATAGTTGATATCCTAAAATATTTGCCCCTGGGAACAGCGGACAAACAATTTAGACAAGTTGTAGCCGTGACCCTAACCCTATCCTATTTTATTTTACTCCTTGAAAAACTGCCCCACCCCCACACCATCTAATATGGCATTTAAAAACTACTAACCTTGACAAGAGCATATTGCCCTTGCAACGATTTCCACATCCCTTTGCAAAGTATTTAGGAATATGTTTTTTCCTAATTCCGAGAGCACATTATCCTAATTAAAAAGCCACTGTTGTCTTAATATCGGGGTATTTCAGATGGCATCTCCCTAACATTCTTTGTAACACCACTATTCAACCTACATCTACAAGCTTCCATTGCAGGTACATTTTTTAGAATATCTATGCGAAAAACGGGTTAGAATCTGTGAAAATATCAGTTTTAAGCCTCGAAACTGGGAATAATAAAAACCTGACTACCCTTCTGAATACCGATAGAAGCTTTCCAATGGGGACTTCCTAAAATCATATCCTCCACAATGAAGTAGTTAGATGTTTGGATTATCTTTTCCCCCACCTGTTGGATACCAAGGCCACAATATCCCTGCCAGAAAAGGTTGGCTCTTATTTTCTTTTTAAGTTAAGACCCCCCTGTACTCGACCGTGCTGCTATTCCTGCTCTTTTAATTATAGATGACCCCAGAAACCAAACTTTCAATTTTGAAATATCTTCAATACTGTGTTAGAAAACATATAATATTATTTTGACATGCTTGATTACAGATCTGGAAATGTGATTATGGGGATACGGATATAATGACTATAACGATTCGATTTCCAACGACCTGCCTCTTTAATAGCTTCAGCTAAATGACCGGCCTTAAATGCTGCAATCCGGGGCCAATCCGAAATGAATGCATTTTAAAAGAAGAAGTATCCATATCTAAACACCTAAGAGCCTTTTGGAGAAACTGATAAAAAACTGGTATCTGGTAACAGATTCCCCACTAAAGTGACACAGTAAAGGGCCCCTACTCCTGGTCTAACTTTCAGAAAAAGCTTCCAAGGCTTTAAAAATGACATATTTCATTATCAGGCACCCGTAGTTGAATTATAGTTCCCTTTCCTGATTGGTCTGTTTTGGAATATCTTTGTAGAGAATGTATTTGAACTTATTGGGCCTGTACCAATGTTACATCTCCCCTTTCCTACAATATGACTTTGATTACCTCCCTTAGATAAGCACAACTCCTCCACCCTAAAAACCAAAAAAGAAAAAAGGCCATTGTTAATGGATCATCCCACCAACCAATAAAACTACCGACTTTGGCTCTAACCCCCCCCCCCCCCCCCCCCTTATCTGTTGTTTATTATACTGTGCATTAAATATTTTTCCTGGGAATTGTATTTATATATTTTTCCATATGAAACATCTCCTAATTCTCCTACTCCTATTTTCTCCTACTACTTTTTCCTAGCTCTCCTAGGTCTCCCTACCTAACATGTTGAATAACTCTTTTACTATAAATCCTAGCTAAAATAAATGATTGGAACACCGCTAACATCTACTCTCCTTCTTTTTCTTCTACTTTAGATCTGCTATGCTATAATATCTGCTTAAACAATATGTGCACTGCTGCGCTCTCCTTTGTTTTGAGGTCAAAGCATCCTCGATATTCCAGGGTTCCGATCACTTACGATCTCTACACCCCTGGACTATCTCATAGTAAAACTGGAGGCAACAGAATAGAACAGGTAACTTAGTCATTTGATGTACATCAAAAGAGCCGTATAACGGTACACTGTGGTTGACTCTGTGGCTTTGATGTTAGGCGTCGCTCTCTCTGTAGTCTTCAAATGAAATATTTGCTAGCCCGTGATTGGTCAAATGTTTTCTGCTGAGCTGCCTTCAATTTCACTGTGAGATAGTCCAGGGGTGTAGAGATCGTAAGTGATTAGAAGCCCTGGAGTATCGAGGATGAGGTCAAAGCGACAATTTGTCATGTCACAACCTCTTCAATATTACTATTGTTATAACCACATGTTGTATTTGTGAAAAAAACGCATTAAATATAATTGTTTATCTTTTTAAGAGTAATCATTAAGATTGAGGTCATATTTAATCTACCTGATCAATATATCACAAACAAGACAGTAGACTATAACGTCTACTAGTTTTAATTCAGTTTTAATTCTATCAAAGAAAAGTAACACTTTATGTGTAAATCACATTGTTTTAACAAAGAACCTTGGCAGCGTCAGGTAAATATCTCCACCAGGTAATAATCTGCAGCGAAGGAAACTACCAAAACAACCACGAGATAGTGGGAAGTTACCGCGGCCTTCGGTATGGTAACACCTAATTCACTTCGCTCTGCAAGAATGTAAAATATACTCCTTTTGTGGCCTGCTGGTTGGTACAAGTGCTGGAGAATGTACATATACTACCCTTGAGTTATAGCCAAGAGTTTCGGAATCAACTTTGAAATTTATTGTGAACTGATGTGTTGAAAAGTTGACTCAATTCCTAAGCTTCTAAATTACACCATACTACTCCACTCGTGTATACCCCGTGCTCGTCACGGCCTGCTGAACCACCGATATAGCGCTAGTTGACTTACTTACCTGTACGTGTACTGATTGTGTTCCACACCTGTACACTTTTGTTTGTTTACGTTTTTCAGGTGCGTCCGCGCTTCGAATCGTCGTTTTGACTTTGAATTTTCTGTTGCTGTGTTAGACCGAGTACAAGCATGGATTCTACCTGCAACTTCAAATAAAGCAGTTTTTATGAACAATTCGTCTCCATTAATGCTTCCGTGAGAGTAAAAGAAACAAAGAACAGGGTTCAGTCTTACTGACGAAATACGCTCTCCACCCACAACCCTCCATACCCTGCTTCAATCAAAACCTGGCCTATACGTACCGATGGCGACGTCGACACCCTCCCGAAGCCTCCTCCTCCTGTGCCACCACACTATTCCTGTACCCGCCTAGTCCTCATGGTATAAAAAAAGAGATTCTTTTGTACGCGAACATACACATTAGCGAAATAATACATTAAGATTACGGATCCGTCTAGACCCATAAAGGCCTTTTAAAAATTTAGAGCAATTTCTGGGCCATTGGTTATTTCTGGGGACATAAAGAACAACTCCACAACTAAATAGCAATGGTTCTTGAGCGTCACATCGCGTGAACCCCGAAAAACAATCTCTTTGTATTGAACCTATTACTAAAACATTACAGGGGAGATTGGTTCTGCTAACATAATTAACAGTTTTATTGTTTAGCGAAGAACCCGCAAAGCTGTGGTAGCCCTGGGGACGTGTGAGAAGGATTTTGTGTATTGATGGTCAGCAATGTTCAATGACCGCGTCCTTACCTAGTGACCAACTCACTATGAAATGTCATAGAACTGTTCAGTAAATACTTACAATATGCACGTCTAACTAGCTTACACTATTTATTGTTTATTTTTTGTTGTCATCTTTGTAAAAGTGCAACTTCATCAATTTTTTCCATTTTTAAACATTTTTTCCACGTTTTTTATAAGACATCACAAAATCCCAACAACTAATTGACCTTTGTTTCATTCCCTTTCCTTTTCAAGTGAAAAATTGTGTTTAATATGCATAATACTGCCTTTGTCTAAACCTACTTTTGAGTACCTAAGAATCAGAGAGTCGTCGAAAATTATGTGATCATACATCACTGACTGATCTAAACGTCAAATGTTTTTTATACAAGGCAAAAATACTAAGTTAATAATCCAAAAGTGTTTTATTTTTTGGAAAGCAATTTTATACTTACAGGGTATTTTATATTTACACAATAAAAAACTCGAACTAGTTTCTTAAGACGGTGTACATTCAGTCTAAAAAAAAAAAATTACTTACCTGATATTAACAACAGCCGTAATCAGCAAAGAACACGGTTGTATATATAACTGTACCTGACTAAATTTTTATAAAGAATTTTGTTGTAAGATTCATAACCATGCAATATACTTATTTTTATATACAAACCCATTTCAGAGACACGAGATTAAATGTTCGGTAATAAATGGCGGAATTAGAAACCTTCCAAAATGATAATCAGTATGTTACTTATCAGTATCGTTTGTAAAAATATATTTACTAAGCAGGCTAACCCCAGCGGCCCCCTCAGTATCCAATGGTTAATCGAGGCATTATATTTATCTTTAATTACTTTTTACTCTCCGGTTATGAGAGTATCTGTTCTTATTTTGTGGTGAATTACAAAAATAGACTTTTAGAAATGAATTCAATGTGTTTTGTATTGAAATGGTGCCATTGTTTTACATGTGAACCTCGATTGTTGCAAACTGGTTATTTTTGGACACGGACATATCCTCACACTATTTACTATGATATATACATAATGCCAGTTTGACTATTTATCTCACCGTGTCCCATACCGGTTTGTATCATGTGAGGTCAAGTCGGCTTCCTTTTAGTAAAACAGCTAGATTTACTTTGTATTCTTGGTATAATTTATTTTGTCTAATACCAAATTCGTGCCCTACCTGTCTTAGTTTTTCTTTATATGTTTCCAAAAACCAAACCTTCTATGAGTAAACACTACTCATAAATTGAACGATTGTGATACTTTAATTGTAAAAATATTGATGTATACAATATACGTTATTTTGCTGACATGCCTTTTCTATTTTAGTTATGTTAAATCATGTTGTAAAATGTACCCACTATTTTATTACGTGTGTGTAAATAGTGTAGAAAGTCTTTCATCTCTACTTTATATACATTACTTACCTTTCTTGTTGAATTACTTCTCAGATGTTGGGGATGTCGAAAGTAAATCCAGGTCCTGAATCTTCATCCTCCCCTATCCAATTATTCTGATTTATATTTTCTTAACCAAGACTTTTTGTCGTTGGTACACTATAATGTACAGAGTTTATTGCCAAAAATTGACTTAATTTTCAGTGATATTACACCAGTACGATATTCTGTCCTTCACAGAGACCTGGTTATCCCCAATCACAGAAAAATCAAATGAGCTTTTTAACACTGAATTCCATGACCCATTTATCAAATCACGGTCAGATAGGATTGGTGGAGGTATTGCAGTGTACGTAAACAAGACTATAAACTGCCATTCGTCGTCAGGAATTTGAATTAAATAACCTTGAATGTATTTGGATTGAATTACAAATCAATAATAAAATTATAATGTTTGGTACTTTCTACAGGCCTCCAAACTCCGGACACGAAACTTGGAATTTAATTGACCATATCTATAGATATGGTTGCGAACTATAGATGTGATAACATTATAATCACAGGTGATTTTAATGAAAATCAGCTAACATTAAATCCTAATCGTATTTTAGACATGATGTATAGATATAATTTAAATCAAATCGTTGACGAACCTACTCATTTTACAGAAAACTCATCCTCCCTCTTAGATCTACTTTTGACCAGTGATATAGGTATCATCAAAAAAGTTGTTGTTGGTGAATCATTTTTACCTGCTGATATTAGATATCACTGCCCCATATATACTTTCCTAGATATTGGTCGTAATACTTTTAATATAAATATCGAAAGACAAATTTGGTTGTATAAGTTTGGGGAGTATGATAAGTTTTGTGAAAGTTTAAACAGTATTGATTGGGCTGGTCCGTTAGAAAATTTATCAGTTGATGAATTTGCAATATTTTTTAATACTTCTGTTCTAGATACAGCCAAAAAATATATTCCTAATAAAACTGTTTTGATTAGACACAAAGAACCACCCTGGATGTTTTAGTGGAATTAGGAAATTGATAAGGATTCGTAAGAGACTTCATAGAAAAGCGAAATCCACACAAAATCCACTTAGTTGGCAGAGATTTAGACAGGCCAGAAATAAATGTATTGATGCAATAAGGAAAGCTAAAAGTGATTATATTCTAAAGCTAACTGGTAAAATAAAATGTATGTCTACGTCCACGCGTGACTGGTGGAAACTTATAAACACTTTCACACATTTTTCAACAAAGTCCGCACATATTCCAACGCTTATACACAATAACATAAATCAATGGGGATGATAAACAAAAAGCAAACATTTTCAACAATTATTTTATAAATCAGTCAACATTAGACGACTCTAATGCCATTTTACCACTTAACGTAACAACTCCTGAACGTAAACTTGAAATATTATTATTACAGACAAGGATGTTAATGATGCAATAAGTTTGTTAGATATTCTAAAAGCTTCCGGTCCCCTGATAATATAAGTCCACGAATCATTAAGGAAGCAAAATCAGAGTCAATGATTTTTAGCTATGACCAATTTTTTTAATAAATCTATTGATTGTGGTATTTATCCCAGCAATTTGGAAATCAGCCCAACGTTACGCCAGTTTTTAAAAAAGGTAATAAAAGTACAGTTTCAAACTATAGACCTATATCTTTGATATAGTGTTGTTGGGAAATTAATGGAAAGGTGCATTTTTAAACAAATTTTCAATTTTTTTAGGGACACAAATTTTTTTCACTAAAAGTCAGTCAGGTTTTACGCCTGTGAGATGCTGCAACTAACCAATTATTAGATATTAACAAACGAAATTGGTGAGGGCTTTAGATACGGGGAAGGAAGTTATAGCTGTATTCTGTGATATAAGCAAAGCATTCGATCGAGTTTGGCATAGGGGTCCTTGATATTTAAATTGAAACAATCCTGGTATCTCTGGGAAATTATTATCTTGGTGTGAAAATTATTTATCTGATAGACATCAAAAAGTTGTAATAACGGTACTTCTTCTGAGACACATACTATTAAGGCAGGTGTACCTCAAGGTTCAATTTTAGGTCCACTCTTCTTTCTTGTTTATATTAATGATATAGTGAAAGATATCAATTGTAAAATTAAATTGTTTGCTGATGACACTGCCTGTATATAACAGTTGATAATCCTACATCTGCTGTAGATTGCATTAATTATGACCTTTTTAAAGATACACGCATGGGCAAACCAATGGTTAGTACGTTTTAATCCAGAAAAAACAGAATCATTATAATAACTAGGAAAACAACACATAGACACTACGACCCCATTATTATGAATAATACTAATGTATCAAATGTAAAATCCCACAACATTTAGGAGTTTGTATTAAATGAAGATGGTAACATGGAAAAATCTACATAGATTATATTTTAAAAAAAGTTTCTCCAAGGATAGGTGTCTTAAGAAGTTTAAGATATACTCTAGATAGGAACTCTCTCCAAACTATCTACTTTTCATTTATAAAGACCGATTCTAGAATATTCTGATTTTGTATGGGACAACCTACCAAATTATATATGTCAAAATTTAGAAAATATACAATTGGAGGCAGCAAGAATAGTAACAGGCGCTACCAAATTATCAAGTATAAGTCTATTGTATAAAGATTTAGGCTGGGAAAATTATCTAAAAGAAGAGAAAATCATAAAATTTTGCAGTTCCACAAAATGTATCATGGGAAAACTCCAGATTATCTATCACGTATAATTCCAAATAAGGTATCAGAAGGTCATATGTATAATACTAGACATTCAGACAATTTACAGCTATTAAATTGCAAAACACAAATTTATAAAGATTCTTTTTTAAATTCTTCAATTAAGTTATGGAATTCGTTACCAGTAGAAATTTCGTGAAAAACCGTCTATTGGCATAATTAAACGCTTTTTGCAAAAAAAGTATAAATAAACCCCCATTATATTTTAACTCAGGAGTTAGAAATCTTCAAATTTTACACACTCGCTTAAGACTAAAATGTAGTAATCTCAAACAACATTTATATATAAGAAACTTAGAAGATAGTCCACTTTGTACCTGTGGTTTAGTCGAAACTAATCATCATTTTTTATTATCATGTTCTAACTATACTATAATAAGACAAAATACACTACATCAATTAGATATAATTCTTACTGAAAAAACTTTTTACTTTGGGGAGATGATAGCTATTCAATACAAAAAAACGAAGAAATATTCTAGCAGTACATACCTATATCAAATTAAGTAAAACGATTTTGTTGAAGTGGAAATTCATTAGTGTCGTTATTACTGGCTGTTTATAAATAACACTTTATACCAAATTTTAATAGAAATATGAATCCATTTTCTTATATTGTAATCACCACATGTATGTTCATTGTATGTATTTATCTTGTATTCACCACATGTTTCTATGTACACATATTTTTCTAAATTTAATATTTTTCTGCGTTAAACTTTCTTTATACATATCTTGTAAAAGGTGTTCCAGTGCCGAACATTCCTCTGGCTTGATATTTCAGGGAAGGAATTTATATACGCTCTAAGGCTTGTTTTTTCCGATCCCGAAAATGTTTTTATTACTGTATTATATGTATCATTATATGAAATAAAATACTGTTTAAACTAACCACGAGGGATAACAGAAAGGCCACACACTATTCCGCCCATGATAAAAATTCTTTTGTACCTACACATTTGATTTAGCCTTTAAAAATTTCTGTATTTTACATAAATTAAATAGCAATGTCTTTGAGTCTGATCTCTTTGTATTGCATTACTATTACTTAACATAATTGTTTTATTGTTATGTGGTAGCTGGGGACGTGTGCAGTTCATTTAAATGGTCGGTGCAGTAATATAAGACTCTTTCATATGTGGATATGAAGGATAGGGATATTCTACCCGAGGGTCACAAAATGTAGTAAAACCCGAGGCTTGCCGAGGGTTTTGCAACATTTTGTGATCCCGAGGGTAGAATATCCCTATCCTTCATATCCACTTATGAAAGAGTATTTTTCTTTCATACCACGACGTTTTACTGCAATTTTACAACTATAACATCCCGCCATTTTGAAATAAATTCGAAGAAATCCACAACTGGAAGTCAATGTCCATACATGAAAAATTACGTGATATTTTCAACACAAATTCCGTTGCTTGCATCTTTTATAGTAAAACCAGTCAATTTTGTGAAAAAAAAAAAAGTTAAAATTTTACCGAGGAAATAGAGATTTTGTTGACGCCGTGACGTCACGAGGCTTTATTGCATGGGTAGCCATGCAATACAGCCTCAGGCGACATGAGTGTATTGCCCTAGACAAGCCAGTATTACACGTGTAGGTATGAAAGAAATACATATATATATCTACTACATTCACAACTGGTTTGACTGTTCCTTAGACAATATCAGAATATAAGGGATCTCGTCATAGCTGTGGTAAGTATAATTATCTATATATTAGTTGAGGTTTACGCTATTGATATTTGGTGGGGACTTGCCAACAAGAGCCTTGGTATTACGTTTACAGTAAGTACAGAATATTTAATGGTACAAAACATGAAAATCATTCCTATATCCGTGTACACTATTAAGTAGTAACTGAAAGGAATTCTACGATTTTCATCAATTTCTTTTAATGATTCTTAGGGTAATGATTTCTATCGCAAAAACACTTGTTTTTATTATTGTCCGTATGACAAAATTGACACGAGTATTACTGTGAGTCGTTTGATTTGAAATTATTTCCTTCTGTGGATTTACTGTAAGCCTCGGGTTGGGCATTCATGATTTACTCCCGGGTTGTGATTATTTTGTCACAACTACCATAGGAGGGAAAAAACTTATTGATCAGATTTAATTGAATAAAATTAATAATTTGCAGGAGTCAATGAAGGAGGAGAGACACTGCAGAACTTCACGTTAAAGGACATTTTCGAGGTATGTAGGACGCTATTCAAAGGTCCCTCACATTGTAAGTTCGTTTTCTGACCACAACCCAGGAAAACATTATATTGTTATTTTTTAATCTCTGCAATGTTTACATGTAGGTGTCAAAATACAGGTAGGGCGTTAGAATTGTACCTGCTGCCCCTATTGCATGATCGTAAAAGGCGACTAAATTTAGGATCTTATCTTTTCTCTTCTCCCTAACTGACTTTATCTTTCCTAATGCCTCCCTTTGCACCGCCTCACTTTTGGCCCTGAGTTGAGCGTTCGCCCCTGTGAGGAAGGCTCTGGGTTCTGTCCCCTGGTCGAGACACACCAAAGTCTATAAAATGGTAGTTTCTGCTCCTGCTTAGCGCTCAGCATACAGGGAGTGGGACGACTGGTTCGCCCGTTGTCAGTATATTGTGACCGGGTGGGTATGTTACTTGGTGTCTTCGGCGGCATGCTTCAGTGATATAGCACTATAAAAAGGGCAACAGTTCCACTATACAGGAAGACACAACATGAATATACCACAGTCTCCCAAAACACGCACCTTGCACAACATACACGCAACACACCGCATACATGGGAGGCCGTCCTTAGCTGTTAATAGGACGTCTAATTAATCAAACAAATAAACAAACAAAGTGTCAAAATCAGTGAATGTATGAAAAATATTAGTTTTAATATTAGGATTACTTGTTAAGAGAACTTGGATATTACATTGTGATTATAATTGACATCGTGACTGTTTCATAACGGCTATGGCAATATAAACATTTAACTCTTTTCAATTTGTTCTTTATATTTTGTGGGCGATGTTTGTGTCTATAACTCCTAGACGACAGATATGCCAGTGTCACGTGATGAACCCACAGATACCTAAACATTAACTTAGGACTAAAGGTCTTTGAATACGTTTTCCGAGAAATTATTAGCGCCGAAAATAGGATTCCAAAAACAGTCAGCACCGTAAAGGGAAAATAGGTCAACTTTGATCACGTTCCTGTCAAGTGCAAATCGCACTGTCGCTCACCTGGGACCGAGGATGGTCAATTTCAGTGTAGGACGTGTTTTTGTCCTGTTGAAAAAAAAGAATTATTTAAAGAAATTATTTCTGGCAAGCTATTCGTTTTACATGTAGGTATTCACTTATGTATCAAAGCGAACAAAGGATTGATATCAGGATTACGAAATAAGTTTGAAAGTAAAGTATGCGGCCCATTGTTCGCTGTTTTACTATATGAACGTGAAATTACATGTTGTGGAATGTTCAATATACTGTTAAACATAACACAACCATGCTGAGCAGCAGCGCTTTGTCAGACTAACTCTCGAACCAAGTGTAAATTTTGGCTGGTGTTGTGTCATTGTTAAATTAGATAAATAGAAATAACATATAAAGATATAATGCACTACATTTTTAGGTCATCTGACGCGAAGGGTCAGGATGACCCATAGTCATTATGTTTCGTCCGTCGTCGTCCGACGTCCACCGTGCGCCGTGCGTAAACTTCTTTTCCAGCTCTACCTGTGCGATTTCGCTGAAACTTTCATAAAATGCAAAGATGGCCATCACAGCCGCTATCTTGAAAACACATTTTGAACTTCTTCTCAAGTTCTGCTGGTGCGATTTGGCTGAAACTTACATGAAATGATCCTGACATGGTCCCGACAAAGTGTTGGTACATCTTTGGATGGTCACAAATCGAAGATGGCTACTATGACACTATATCTAATATCCTATACAATTATTGCCAAGGTAGTCAGATGAGACCGTTAAGGCCTTTGGGCCTCTTGTTACACAACCAGTAAATATTTTATGTGAGACGTTTCGATGCCTCGCACGATGTGTCCGCTGTCACATTCATTATACAAAATCAGGTAGGTAAAAAGGTGAAAATATACACATCATACAAGTCATAGAAACGACACACACGTAATAGTCAATGGCTGTGTAGCAATATCATTACATAAACCATACTTTCCAACCAGAAATGTTTAAAAATACTAGACCCATTTGATAACAATACAGGGTATCAGATAAATAATAGGTATATATAATATGATTTTCTAGTAATTATTATTCGCTCGGTGACTTTGACAGTATATTTCAGTGTATCACCTCATGCAAACTTAAAGATGCTCCACCGCCGACAGAGCATAAAATGTTTTAATTATTCAAACACTAATTGGTGTGTCAATCGTGTATATGTATGTCTAATTAACACAGAAAATAATATATTTTTTTATTTTGCCTTTGGTGCATGCGCAATCAGTAATTCATTCTATATAGGATATAGTGCCACAGAATTTTTTCGGGATGCAATTAATTATTTTTCACATTTTTAATTTGAAATAAAATTAGAAGCTCAAGCTTTTCAATGGCGGTAATGGTGTAAAATAAGTAATTTTTGTAACTGAAGAAAAAATACTAAACTCGTCTGCTCCTGCTTTTGATAGTGAAAAAATACCATTTATCGGCGGTGGAGCATCTTTAAAATCCTACTCCTCTTTAACCGTTTGATGGATGGCAACCAAATCTGGTTTCTAACATTGTTGGAAATGCCAATTGTGCTGTACCCGGTCACATTATACTGACAACGTGATGGGAAAACTAGTCGACTTCATTTATGCTGAGCGCTAAATAGGACCAGAAAATGTCACATTTAAAGACGACGGTGTGTGTTTCGTCCAGGGGACAGAAAACAGGGCTTTGGAGTCCAAAAGTGACGCGGTGTCAAGTGAAACCGGGCGAAGAAAATCAGTTACGAAGAAGAGAAATATAAAATCCTAAATTTAGTCGCCTTTTATAAGCATGCAATAGGGACAACAGGTAAAATTCTAACGTCCAAGTAAAGTTGAGCAATACATTAGTTGTGAACTAGTCTTCACAACGACACGATTTGAACATGTCAAACTCCTTCGAACAATACATATATTAAAAGTGAATTTTACCTATTAGGTCTAATAAATTGAAGCATTGACGATCTTGATTTGTACATGTGCCGGGTACAGTATTGCAAACAGTCTGCGCTCATAGTTTGGTCTTTACATGAAAATTAAAAAAAAATCTTGAATCAATAAATCAAAAATACTAAAATGAATACACCTGTCTAGGTTGGTCGGTATATATCAGGTTTCAAAATCGATTATCTCGGTCCAATGGTGAAAGCGCTCTCCGAAGAACGGAATCGACACAAACTTTTACTGATAAAACCAACGTGCGGTCATGAGCGGCAAATTTGCTTGTTAGATAAAGAGAACGGTAAATCTGTATTATGTATGCCTACACTTACATATCAATCCGGTAAATATTATATGAAAATAAATGTAGATCTACAACTTTATATAGTTTTTAGATTATACACATAATGATGTGAGAACATTTTCATGTTTATAAGCTATTCATGAATTTTTTTTTTCTTACACCCGGTCCACCCCAACTGCGAATGATAAATATTATGAAGTTCCTTACCGTCAATCGATTGATTTGTAACACAGCGAGAAATTCTGTACCGTGTAGCGATAAACGCTAACACTCTACCGACACAACGTGGCTATTTTTAGACTCGAGTACTGTCGCCAAATCCACAGGTAAATCGCGGGGCGCTCTGGCTACATCAGCTATACCAAACACAATCGTAAATGTTACAAATACCGTAAAATCTTGTGTTACTTACACACCAGTGTACTTTTGCACATGTATTTTTTCTTATGGCTTTAAATACTGAAAAAAATCTAACTATCGGTATATTTTGCGCATTCAAATTTTGGGGAAAACGATGTCCGGGGGGAACCACAAATTCAGTGTTATAAAGGTGGTAATTTCATTGCAAAACATTCACAATAAATGCTTGACAACTTGCACAAAAAGTGTTGTATTTAGAAGAAATAACATAATATAATTGCACTGTGCTTGTTTTCTTTTTATTGGCCACCGTAACTGAAACAGTGAAATATATCTTGCAGAACATGTCAAAAACATTGGCAGTCCGCCGTATTCGATCCGTACACATGTCAATGTCTGGAGATATTACACATGAATAGTTATCAGAACTATTTGAAAATATTATAATTTAGTTACTTTAATATTGCCACAATAAGTTTTAAGTGTGTTTGAGATCATTAACAAACTTTAAAGAGCATTCCGATAGCATTTACGTTGGCTTGCAATAATCACATCGTGAGTGAACTCACTATCTGTACGGCACCAGATCCAAGCTGATGGCTAATTATATATAACAGTACGGTTAAAATGCCACTAAACCTTCTAGCTTGTCAGTTTTGCTGTAATAATATTACAAAACCACTTATTGAAAATCCTAAATATAGGACAGTTTAGGACTCGTCTTATAAATCCCACGTGTGTTTTGACTTTTTGCAACGGCCTGCAGCGGGACATGTTATGGCGGTTCCCCTACGTAATGAGCATAGCTAGATCTATAAGGAGTTTCATATGCAGTTTTACTAGAAATATGAAGATTTGTTAAAATATCTAAAATAAAGAAATACTAGTCAAGTGAATTTTTATGCATTTGAAGAATATTTGTTTTTGTTTTTAAGTAGATACAGACGCATTGTTGATGATATATAGATCGGTTAAGCTAACTAGCCATTCAGTTTCGTTAAGCTGGATGAGAGGCCGAGCGTAGCATCCAGTACCAGTTTACCTGTGGATTTGGCGACAGTACTGGAGTCTATAAATAAACTACACTCATTCAATACATCGATACAAGTCAGCGGTAGAGCGGTAGGGGTTTATATACACACGCATCGTTCGCAGTTGGGGTGGACCGGGTGTAAAGCTTAAAATCATAGAGATAAGTAACCTTAAGTAAGATAAAATCATACTTGTACATTATTTTCTGTCATATCACCATTGTCTTAGATATCATAATTCCAGGTTTTCCAATTATGCGGGGTTTTACCATTACCACCTATACATGTTATTTTTGTTACATTGCTATGCCTGGATTGTACTACAAATAAAAAAAATAAAAAGATAAGATCCAATATGAAAATCGTGTTGCTATCAATAGATGTTGATGGCATGATTTAAACAAAACTTAGGTTCAAAATCAGTCTGTTAAAGTTTTTGAATGATTTTATTTTCTGAAATATAAAAAATGAGTTGTTAAATTGATGCATAATGATAGTTTAACAAAATTGATGTCATGGTTTACATTTCAATTTATTTAAACGAAAAGGACTGGACAATGTGCATCAGCCTGCTAGTACATAATTATATGGTTTCTGTAGTCTTTAAAAATTTATATTAAGTATTAATTTTGTGAACTAAAACCTACACGTTATGAAAAATATTTATAGCTGTGATAAAACTGCAATACTTTGAAAACTGTTTAGGTTCTTCAGACAAAAGGAATATTAATATTTTTTTTGTAATTGTTTTATTTTTTCTCCAACAGCAGTTATATATACAGACAAAACAGTTTAATTAATTATTTTTAAATTATATAGCTTATCATAATGAATATTCCTTCTAATCATGTACATTATTTCCTATCATCATTATTATTCTCACAAGATTTTCGCTTTACATTTTAAACATTTAAATGGTTCAATCCTCAATCAGTCACAATTGATCACCTCATCAACACAACTTCTGAAAATTATTCATTCTCATCAAGGACATAGCCATTCGGTCCATCACTTTCACCAATCAAATCCCTTTTTCATAATTTACATTTACTCATGATTTTTACCAGTAAATTAATGAATTTCATCCATCCTCATCATCATCTTATTTAACTCCATTCTTATTTTTCATAATCACTCATCATTATCATAAGGACCTTTTAAATTTTTCTTTAGTAATTTTAATGATCCATAATTAACTTTTAAACTTGAAACACTAATTGAGCTGTTTGGTTTTTTTTTTTTATAATAAAGGCATCCACCACAGCATTCATGACACATTACACCACATGACACGCACCTACTCGGCACATACATATATTACTACTTTTTTCACAAAACGAGAAAAGTCGCTCAGCTTATCATACTCATCTTTACACACATACCATAACACAATTAGAAGAATTAATGATAAAGGAAAAGAGAAATAAAGACTTGTAGTAAACAAATTATTATTGAGAAAGAAAGCGAAGAGATAACAGAGATAAGAAAGAGAAATAGAGGACTTGGCTAGAGACAAACAAAACAAACAAAACAAAAACCTTGATTATTTTTCCATATGGGCATTTATGCTCGGTTAGATACATGAGCTTTGCTTCCTTGGAATTGGTCAAGGACGTATGTGTTAGAATTTTAAGAATGCTTAGATAATAATAGAATAAAAAAGGATCAATAATAAATCATGCTTATGACTATCTTAAGGCTGCCCTTTATATATACTACAGTTATGTAATAATATCGGGGTACAAAAAATATACTGGTTATTTATATATTCATACAAAAAAAAAAAATAAATACAGGAAATCAATGTGCTTATAATTTCACGAGTTTTTCCCATTTTTCTCCATTCATTTTTACATTTCTGATGTGCTGTTTCACCATTGCTGCGAGCAATATGTATTTGAGTAGTATAATTGCTCATGGATTTAAATTAATAAGTGCATGTGGATTTAAAGCTTTATGTAGACATCTTGTTTTATATATGTAAAAATTTTACTATGATATAAAATTTCATTATCAAGGTCTATTTGTTGGAGAAGGTATATCATTCAGACACAATACAAAAAAGAAAAACTTGGCTTATTATATTGAAATGGGATATTATTGATTTTTTTTATAAAACAAAGCATCTAAAAGTGTCTCTATAATTTGCAAAAATCTATGAGTCTCCCTGCATTCCCATAAAAATATGAAACAATATTCTCATTTTCAAGATTACAGAGATTACATATTGGATTATCAAACTAATCCTACTTTATATAACAAGAGGCCCAGAGGGCCTGTATCGCTCACATGGTTTGTAATGCCAAGTAATGTTTTGAATATAAGTTCATTGTTTCTTTTCTGAAGAAATTTGGATATTTACTTCTAATTCCCCTATTGGGCCCCACTCTTTCTGCTCCAGGGGGTCAAAGCCAAAAATTTATACAAATTCTGTTAACCCCAAGGATGTTTTTGGCCAAATTTGGTTACAATCCATGCAGAACTCTAGGACAATTAGCAATTTTTAGGATTTAACTCTATTTCCCTTATTGGGCCCCACCCTTCCTGCCCCCGGGGGATCTGAGCCAAAATTTATACAAAGTTCTGTTCCCCTTTCCCAAGTGATATTTCTGGCCAAATTTGGTTACAAATCCATGCAGAATTCTAGGGACAAGTAGCGAATTCATAGGATTTACCTCTATTACCCCTATTGGGCCCCGTCCCTCCTGCCCCCGGGGGGTCAGAGCCTACATTTATACAAGTTCTGTTCCCCTTCCCCCAAGGGGATGTTTCTGGCCAAATTTTGGTTACAATCCATGCAGAACTCTAGGACAAGTAGTGATTTATATGTTTTACCTCTATTACCCCCCTATTGGGGCCCCCGCCCCTCCTGCCCCCGGGGGGGTCAGAGCCAAAATTTTATACAAGTTCTGTTCCTTTCCCCCAAGGATGTTTTGGTCAAATTTGGTTACAATCCACGCAGAACTCTAGGACAAGTAGTGATTATATGTTTTACCTCTATTACCCCTATTGGGCCCCGCCCCTCCTGCCCCTGGGGGTTCAGAGCCAAAATTTATACAAGTTCTGTTCCCCTTCCCCCAAGGATGTTTCTGGCCAAATTTGGTTACAATCCATGCAGAACTCTAGGACAAGTAGCGATTTATAGGATTTACCTCTATTTCCCCTATTGGGCCCCGCCCCTCCTGCCCCCGGGGGGTCAGAGCCAAAATTTATACAAGTTCTGTTCCCCTTCCCCCAAGGATGTTTCTGGCCAAATTTGGTTACAATCCATGCAGAACTCTAGGACAAGTAGCGATTTATAGGATTTACCTCTATTACCCCTATTAGGCCCCGCCCCTCCTGCCCCCGGGGGGTCAGAGCCAAAATTTATACAAGTTCTGTTCCCCTTCCCCCAAGGATGTTTCTGGCCAAATTTGGTTACAATCCATGCAGAACTCTAGGACAAGTAGCGATTTATATGTTTTACCTCTATTACCCCTATTGGGCCCCGCCCCTCCTGCCCCCGAGGGGTCAGAGCCAAAATTTATACAAGTTCTGTTCCCCTTCCCCCAAGGATGTTTCTGGCCAAATTTGGTTACAATACATGCAGAACTCTAGGACAAGTAGCGATTTATATGTTTTACCTCTATTACCCCTATTGGGCCCCGCCCCTCCTGCCCCCGGGGGGTCAGAGCCAAAATTTATACAAGTTCTGTTCCCCTTCCCCCAAGGATGTTTCTGGCCAAATTTGGTTACAATCCACGCAGAACTCTAGGACAAGTAGCAATTTATATGTTTTACCTCTATTACCCCTATTGGGCCCCGCCCCTCCTGCCCCCAGGGGGTCAGAGCCAAAATTTATACAAGTTCTGTTCCCCTTCCCCCAAGGATGTTTGGGGCCAAATTTGGTTACAATCCATGCAGAACTCTAGGACAAGTAGCGATTTATTATGTTTTACCTCTATTACCCCTATTGGGCCCCACCCCTCCTGCCCCCGGGGGTTCAGAGCCAAAATTTACACAAGTTCCATTCCCCTTCCCCCAAGAGATGTTTCGGGCAAAATTTGGTTACAATCCATCCAGAACTCTATGACTAGTAGCGATTTAAAGGAATGTTGACAGACCGGAAGGACGGAACCGACGGACGTGTTGGGCCAGGTGAGCTAAAAAATAGCAAATTGAAATGGACATGACCACTTTGACCCCCGCTCCATCAGGCCCCTCGGGGCCCTCAATGATCAGCCCTATCATCTTGCACAATTTTGATTCCTCACACTATCAGGATATTTTTTTTTTTTTTTTTTATTTTTTTTTTTTTTTGTTTTTTTTTTTTTTTTTTTTCGCTACCTAGTTAATTTTGGGTGCTTGATAACGTACTTAGTTCAGATGAGAAGTCGTTTATATGGAAACTAGCCAAATTGGCCACTTCTTGACCCCGCCCCTTCAGGACGCCCCCCTGGGCGTCAGCCACATCATTTGTACAATTTTGAATCCCCACCCTTTAAGGATGCACTACCATGTGCATAGATGGTGCTCTATCCCATGGTTGGTTTCAGATAGAAGAAGTCGTTTAATATGGAAATAGCCAAATTGACCCCTTTTGACCCCGCCCCTCAGGCCCCCCGGGAGATCAGCCCTATCATTTGTACAATTTCAAATCCCCACCCTATAAAGATACTACCATTGCATTATGAGTGCACCTATCTCATGCTTAGTTTCAGAGAAGAAGTCGTTTATATGGAAAATAAGCCAAATTGACCCTTTTTGACCCCGCCCCTCAGGCCCCTGGGGGGTCAGCCCATCATTTGTACAATTTTGAATCCCCACCCTATCAGGATGCTACCATTGCATTTATCGTGCTATCCCATGCTTGGTTTCAGAGAAGAAGTCGTTTATATGGTAAATAGCCAAATTGACCCCTTTTGACCCCGCCCCTCAGGCCCCCGGGGGGTCAGCCACATCATTTGTACAATTTCTGAATCCCCACCCTATACTGATAATTACTCCACTGGCATTATGTAGTGCTATATCATGGCTTAGTTTTCAGAGAAAGAAGTTCGTTTATATGGATAATAGACTCAAATTGACACCTTTTGACCCCGCCCCTCAGGCCCCCCGTTGGGGTCAGCCCATTCATTTGTACAATTTTGAATCCCCACCCTATAAGGCAGACTACCATTGCATTATGGGTGATTACCCATGCTTCGGTTTCAGAGAAGAAGTTCGTTTATATGGGAAAATAGCCAAAATTGACCCCTTTTGGCCCCGCCCTCACGGCCCTGGGGAGTCAGCCCCATCATTTGTTACAATTTTCTGTTAGTAGCCCCTCATACGGATGTAACCAGTCAAATTTTGTGAAATCCGACCAGCGGTTATGGAGGAACTTATAAAAATTAGAGTCGATTGTTGAAAGGCACAGGACGGACGGACGACCGGTCGGAAGGACGAACGGCCGACATAGAGGCCCGGTCGCCAAAGTATCTTTTGGGGCAATATGATCTACTTGGTGTCCTCCGGACCAGCGTGAGCTGAAAATGTGTTTGGTTGTTTTAAATATTTTGATCTCCCATGTTATTGAAACCATTGATTGCTTTGTTGTTGTTTGTACACCTTAGAAATGGTTTGAGATTTCGTTTTGTCCCACATTTTATTACTATAGTCATCAAAATAGATACTCCAACAATTTTTCTTCTCCACCAGGTGACAATTAAAATCACCTTGAGTACTGGGCCACATATATCTTCTAAAAATGTATTGGTGATCCTTTTAGGACTATTTATAAAACACGGTATATTTATTAGGAATAATTGGATAAAATACTTTGTGATTTTCAAAATTTAGCCTACTTAAAATGTTTTAACTGATGAAATAAGGACTTGAAATGAAGAAAATTTGTATTTGATGTTATATCTTTCTGTAAATTCTTGAAAAGTACTAGAAGGAGCATGTTACATTATATTTTATCAAATCTATTGATTATTTTGTCCACTCCACATTTTTCCATACATGACTTATAAAAACACTGACACGCTCATACTCAATATTAGATTTATTTATACCAAGATTGGCTTGTCAACACTACTCTTCGTGAAGGGTATTTGTCCACACTTGTGGCCCTTCCTGTCGATATAGTATCACTTTACATCTGTTTTCCTCATCTTGTGTTTGTAAAATAATCATTCTTTCAAGGGGAAATATGGTGTATTGACTTTTCTTTGATACAAGTGTCGTGTTATTGTATCGACATTACCACTATGTTCGATCATGCCATTTAGAAAAAGAACGGTGTTTTGCGAAAGTTCAAATAAATTTTACTATAAGCACTACATGATTGTTTATTTCCAGGGAAAAGCGGGCTGAATCCAACACATAAGTTTTCAAAGGTAATTCCAAGAAAAACACTTTTAATTGTTCAATCATTTGTCAATCTCAGCTATATTTGGCTATATCAATGATTGTTCTGATTATCCTTCATCTTTTTTTTGTCGACTGTTGTGTCTCTGTTCACTAAAAAAATGTTAACAACGTATTGGAGATGTGAACTTCTCGAAAATAAGTTTTCACTTGGGTTTGGGTGTATAGCGGTAAAATAATATTGATAATCTGAGGTCTAAAAACAACGATCAGTACTGAGGGATTATTGTGTCCACAAGGTGTAAGTCTATTTTTCGCTATCTCATCTGTGCCTTAACTATATATAGAAGGACATTAAATGTTTGTATCACGTAGATTCTTATCAAAAATTTAATTTGGAAATCTACATGTCGAAACGCTCACTGCAAGCTGCGCAAATATAGTTACTTGGTTTTACCCGCATGAATGGTCGTAATTGTTCACACACTTCGGGGAAGGTGTAGTCTATTGTCCCCAGCTAGTGAATTGATCTGAACTACTGAGTAAATTTTGTAGGTAGTTATCCCACCATCGGGTGTTGAAATTTCTAGTACTTTGAAATGGCACTAAAAAAGGTTCATTACGCTGTAATTGAAGTCTAGCTCCTCAATTGCCAATTTGATCTGCATGTTTGTTGGTTTTCTCGTGTATCTCACCCTATTTAGTTTAAACAGATCAAAAGTCAACACGTATAAAGACTAACAACCAATCTATACCAATCTCCCCCTCCACAATATCCCCCCAAACTACACCTTATAAAACCCACCCGACAGTGCTCCCCATACCTATCCCCCCCCCCCCCCCCCCCACCACCCCCTAGCTCGCCTCAACCTCAACCACGAGAATTTACCCCTTATCGCACACATCTAACATCACCACCCCCCCCACCCTGCCCCCCACGCCCCCCCCAACCCCACCCCACACCCCCAACACCACCCTTTTAATCATTAATTGATCTTGAAGCGATAATTCTGAACCCATTTTCGTCATATGTCGTATGTGTCATCAGCATAACTAGAGAAATTTAGGATAGGGCAAATTATCCTAACTTTCAATTCCTTTAATATTTTTTATTGTTTCTTTATTTAATGTTTAGTATTAAACAAAATTTTCCATGTTTGATTAATCTGGACCAAAGATTGTAAAATATCCTATGGACCTTGCATCTATATATTATAGCCCAGTACACAGAATCAAAGGCTTTTTCAAAATCTATACATAAGTTACCTTACCTAGGATATCTGGATTTTTAATCACGCAAATTTGGCTTTATAATCATACAACATATTTTGTATTTTCACCCATTGTAAACGGTCGCCGAAAGTAAATCCTGTTTGATCACATTCACATTTTTTACACCTTATATAAAACGTTGTTTAATTCTTTTTTGCAATACAGCTTGATGCTATCTTTATATAAGATGTTCTAAAAAGAGTGATAGGTGCTCCAACTTTTTTAAACACTGCTAGGCGTTATTCTCCTTAGCGGAATTACTGACGATAACCCCTTGTCTTTGTGTTCATAGAGCTGATTTTCCTATTTATATTAACTCACTAATTAATAGAGACCAGGAAAATATAAAAACTCCTAGTTTGCTTTCCAAAATACAATTAGATAATAATATTCAGGCTGTGTGAACTTCTGTACCAGGACTTTTATTATTTTTTCATTTTCTTTTAGTGGATTTAGGCTGCATCTTCTCTATATTGATAATACCTCGCTAATTAGCTATAGACTATGACATCATTTTATTTTTTGACTTCATATGGTATCTAATATTTACTCTGGTTAGTTTAGAAATCATTTATGTCATATTTTTATGGTTCACTAGAGCTCATTGCAATAGTATGAATGACTCTTCTTTCAGAATAGTATCATTGAATCTGTTTAAATAGCACTATTTTTTGTTTTCAATTCGAGAGTTTTATCATTTGAAAGACCAAAAGTTACCTATTCTCTTGACATTAAAGAAATATTTTTGTTAGGTTTCTCTCCTTCTGGCTTGCCTATCGTTGCTACTAAGAGCGAAGGTCACTGCCCTTCTAATTTTTATTTTACTCGTACATATTTCTTACACTGCTTTTTCTTTGTTCCTTCTAATATCACTTTCGCTACATTGACCATGCTCTTTGTTATTCTAGGTTTTGTATAATATTCTTCAGAATTATCTTCTATTTCAAATTTAGCTGTTTCTTTTTTTAAATAGCTGAGTAAGGCGAAAACTTTTACCCGTTATTGTCCTTTAGCCAGAGAGTCTTCCAATGAAATAAGTTGGGTCATTTAATAACAAATTGAAATGTCTGTTTCAGGAAACACTGACATAAATGTTGTTCCCTATCATAATTCTGGTAAATACAATACTGACTTTTTGGATTATCAACATTATCATTCTTTACCATTTTGAGATATTCTTCTTCATCATATATTAGTGCGGAATGGAATTTCCAGAGCTCCCTGTGCCTCGTTTAAATTCGTCGCAGTTTGTACTTTAAATTAATCATGGGAAAATGAATGAATCTGAGATCTATAACCTGCTTTTATAGCTGGCATTGGCACCACTTGGTAATCAAGTTTGTCACGATAAAAGGTAAAAAGTACAATCTTGCTGTTTTTTAAGGGGTGTTTCTTCTCTTCCAAGTAAAAAGCGTTCTGAACTCTGGGTGTAAGATTCCCTATAATTATTAAACCAGTGTCAATAATTCTCATTGAATTTTCTTAAAATCTTCTACAGCTTATGCACGCATTTGGGTTATTAACACATTTTTCATAACCTACTCTCATTAGCATAAATCTGGGTTTGATGACTAGATTAAAAGGGTATCAATTCACTCAGGCTAATTTATTTCTTTTGCATTAACAAGAAGCAAACGATATCGGCATAAATTGCATTGGTCTTCATCTTCTTATGAAATCTTATAGAGCGTAATAACACTTGACAAAATTCCAACAACATTGTTAAGTATTGTTTTAAGTATTATTCGTTGAAAAGATCAAATAGCTTGATTCATTTAGATTTCTAGCAGATAAAATATGGCGCTCTTTACCCTACATACCCTAGGCCTTAATAATCTCGCCACGTTAAACGCAAAAAAAGCTGACATAACACTCTCGTGAAGGTGTATAAAATGATTGATTAGACAAGAACCAAATTTTACCTAATAAGGGTAATACCATTACTACTGCTCAGAGCAAGATTTGAGATGCTTGATAGACAAACTCAGTTGCATGACTCTGCGTGGCAAAGCGGTCAGCGGTTCGGCTCAATACAGAGGAAAGTTTCTCGGGTGACCACCATATCGTGTTATGGCGGACTGCGAGCGAGTTTTACACATCTACACTCAATGTCACCACCATGGGCATTTGTCAGGAATATCACGTATAAACTGACCGCTGATCTAATTTACATTAGAACTGGGTTTTTTCCGATATAATGTTACATAATTTTAATGTTTCTACTTAGAACTGAATTGTCCCTTTAAAGTCACACACATATAATGTACTTATCATTTCCGCAAAATCTTCTAAAGTATTTGTTTTAGAGTCATAAAAAAGTAGGTGAGTCAGTATTTTGGCCATCAATATAACGTAATTAGAAAGTACAAAGATTTTATAGCCATCTAACAATTGCGCATCAAGGGCTAAGAAATTTCGCCCGATAAATCTTTTCTGTTCTTTAATAATACTTTCAACCATCAACATTATTATTCAATAAAAATAGCAACTCCCATTGAGTTGGATCTGTAATGAGAATCTGAGAGACGTGACAATCACAGCCCCAATTCACTTCTAAATAGTATTTTGGACATTCCTTCGGTATTAACATGAGGTGTCTTGGCAAACAATACTATACTACAATTTTTACTCCTTTAGATAGGCAAAACCATCTTTTCTTTTCATTTTATCCCCGAGGTCCCCTGGCAGTTTCACCGACAAAATTGATACACACTCCATCATCTGATACTGTACTTAAAACTACAGAAAATTATGACATCTAGCACATGAAAGGAATGAGGGAAAGAAAAGCAAGAAAAAAGCAGAGTCAAAAAACATATTAAAAATTGGTCAAGGATTAAGCTCTACTAGTTGACTCACGCATTCACACAAACTGCATCTTGTAAACTTTTCCTATCAAAGCATGCGATATGGTCGAATCGAGACCGCAAACGGATGTACGCTCAGTAACCAGATGTAGTACCCACTAAAATTTAAGTGATGAACTCACTTTTGGGCAGAATTATCCGGAAACAATATCTATGTTCGATGGATATCGCGAAGCAATTATCGTTTTAATACTAATAATTACAAAGAAATGAGATATTAATATTTGTTATCTACCGGCTTATACGAAATGCCTCACACAATCTTCACTGATTATATATTAGTGTCGTACTCATTTATATATATCTATAGTATACCATCTTCGATCCATAACACATGCATTTATATGGAATAACTCAATCACGGAGAAAAAACTATACTTGAAAATAAATAACCCCATATTCATAAACAGATCATGAGTGGTATTCTATCAACAGTACAGGTGTCTGATCGAAAACCCAGAAGAAGTTTGTCCCTGGCGGTTACCTTGGACAAGTACCGGAAAAGTCACTTTTCGCGTAGCACGGCTCATACAATATAAAAAACACTGAATATTAGCAAATAGGATCCCACTCATACACTGTAGATAATTGAAAGAAAACTCAGTCAATGATCCGATCTCTGAAGTTTCTGTCTTCGGACAAGGTATTCGGTCCAGTCAGTTCTGTGTCATACTGAAGTCGTCGTTTGTCTTACCATTCTTTAGCACACAAACGAACAAATTTTCTGTCTTGCTATTAGGTAATTTTTTACACTGTCTAGTTTATACGCCTCCTTCAAAATACTCTTGGTTCCTCTTCGTAAAGGGTACCTCGAAGATTACTTTTTCCTTTTCCGCTGAGCTTCCTTCGATTGTATTATGAATCTCTGCTTTTTTCCTCCTATGAGTGAACTTGCAAATAATAGTTCTGGGTCTGTCCTTGTTATATCTTCCAGCCGATGGGCAATTGTCTATGTCCGTTTTACTGAGCTGAACTTCAAGGGAGTTGTTCACAAAATTCACTATTTTTATCAACACACTCTTCTACCGATTCCCGTTCATTACTGTCATTGAGTCCAACAATCCGGATTGAATTTTTCCTTCCTTGTTGTTCGAGCTCATTTAGTTTGTAGTCCATAGAAGCACTGAATTTTTCATTATTCTGCGCCTGGTTTTCCAGTGTCTCAACCTTTTTCTTTAACACATCATTTTCCTTTTCCAGGTCAAATATCCTCCCTTCCAGCTGTTTCTACCAAACGCGCGGTTTTCTGCTTTTATATCCTTTCTGAGTTTTTCAAGTTTTTTGTCCAAGAGTTTTATCTATATCACTCTTTGTCATGAGTGAGGAAATCATTCCGTTATAATTCATCGACCCTGTCCTTGTCCCATCGCTAAACTTTTTCCACCAACACTCTTTCTTGTTTACTGTGGACATCCTGTATGTCTAGAAATATCACGTACAGTCACAGAGTAAGTTTTACCTGTACAGGTAACACACAGTAAAGTACACGGGTATTTCACGTGCAGCTGGACATACACATATGCGTGAGTGAACAGTAGTTAGCGCCCGGTTAGTCCATTGTGCTAATCAAATTCCACATTTTTCCAAAGATAAATTACCAAAAACGTCTGTGGAAATCTAATACACCAAGTATATACGATGGGCTCATGTCAAAACTGAAGAAGTTTTCTCCTTTATGGAACGCCATAGCTGTCTCGTATGGTTCAAATATACTTATATGAATTGGTATTTTCATTATATGATATGGTTGTATCATTATATGATTTGGTTGTATCATTATATGATTTGATCTTATCAATATTTGGTATCATTTTATCTATATTTGATTTGATTTGACCAATGTATCATTTACTTCAACCATTGTTTCATTTTCATTTGTCATGGTATTATTTTCTGTTACCATTATATCAATCGATTTCACCATTATTTGATTTGGTGACATATATATTTGATTTGCATCTATCATTGTTTTATTTGGTGTTATCATTGTATTATTTTCATTTATCGTTATATTATTTGATTTCATCTTTATTTCATTTGACTTTTACCATTGTATGATTCTACTTTACATTATTTACAGACATCATTATTTTATTGCATATATACTTTATATGATTATACTTTTCCATTATATGGTTATACTTTCCCATTGTATGGTTATACTTTCTCATTGTATGATTGTACTGTTTCATTGTATGTATGAGTGATGTAAGCGTCTCTGTGACTCCGATTCGGAACTTTTTACCGGGGTTATTTTCTGTCATGTGTCTGCCACCATGACACTACCGCCATGACACGAGGTGTAGAAGCTTGATCTTTTGATGCAGATGCTGCAGGTTTGTAAATTTTCTATCATGAAGTATTTATCAGCAGCTCCAGACATTCGAAAATCTATACGCACAGTTGGATATGCACACAATCACGATTACTGGTTGGGTCCCAGTACAGTAACAATTTGGGTACAATGACGTTAACGTTAGTTTGTATATTTTTAAGCAGTTGATGAATTAGTCTAGATCTACGTTGAATTGTAACTTACCGGTATGTATAGGGCCGATTTGAGTCGGGACTGATTTAATTAAATACCATATATAAGTGACCATGGCATGACCTAAAAACAGATTGGGTACAACCCTGCATATGATATGGGTAACAGTTACCTATTTGAGTAGTTACCTGTTTGTAGTAATCAATAAGTTACCCAATTGAGGAATTCTGTGAAAATAAAACACATACTGGTTAGTAGGCCTTATGTTGTTTTAAAAAAAAAATATTAAAAACGGCGTCATAATTTTTAGAATGCCTTACAACTAAACAAAGAGTAAGACTCTATGTTTCTATGCATGAAATGTCAAATTCTGTTTGTCTCATTTTGTTGTAACTTGTAAGATGACAATTTAGGTTTTCTCCATCACAGGGATCTGAGAATTAGTTATAGATTATATAATCATGGACCCACCAGAGTGTCCTAACACAGGGATCTGAGTATTAGTTACAGATTATATAACCATGGACCCACCAGAGTGCACCAAGACCATCTTTAGACGTTTTAGAGGTCTAAGCTTAGATAAAAAAAAAACGATAAAAATCATACTTTACAGTACATGGTACGATATACGAGAAGGGTGGCCAAAGCTCACAGACTCAAAGTTTCTAACCTGCCTACCTTAAGCGGCGATAAAAACACATTTCTAGCACATCTTCATAAAAACGGTTACTACCGTTGGAAAGAGCGATAATTTTCCTTTCAAAATCATCCTACACATCTATACAAAGTGCCGTCACAAAGACGATTTAAGCCCCATTATGACAAACATTACTCTGCATTTGTAGATTTTTGACAATTATTTAATTAAGATTCATACTGTCTGTAGGATATATACATGTAATATGCGTGAGCGAGGCCTCCACTGCAATCTCATTGGCCGGATTAAAAATCTGTCTTCTTGGGAGGCATCGTATAGTAATCACTAGTTTATCTTTGGCGTCAACTACGCACTAGAGACGCATCGATAAAGGGGAAATTTTTATATCTATATATAGATTTCACCATTAGTATTCAAACACATACACACTGTATATGTAGAAGAGAGACTTTTTATCGTTTTTTTTTTATCTAGACCTCTAAAATGTCTAAAAATGATCTTGGGGCACTCTTCTTGTTGGTCCATGATTATATAATCTATAACTAATTTTCAGAAACCTGTGTTCTCCATTGACTACAGTGCACAGCCCATCAGGGAAGTTCAATGTAAATGTCATGGTTGAATGAGTTTTACCTGTGTTCTTTTGTTAGCACCATAGTAACCTGTTTTAGTTTGTGACTTTTACCAAAATTAAATCAATGAAGTTTGTCCCATTTAAAAATGTACTAAGTTATGTTTGTAATGGTGCCATATCAAAATTATTACGCCCTTTTTTGATAAAAAAATTTAAAACTTCATGGATTTTTCTTTCACATAATTCCTCATTTGGGTAATTTATGATTACTCAGACAGGTAACTGTTACCCATATGCAGGTTTGTGCCCAACCTGTAAAAGGCATCGTATATACCCATTCATAAAGCTTTTAATGTCTGATGACTATTAAGGCCCATGGGCCTGTTGTTGTTCAACAAATTAGTGAGCATTTTCTGAATGAAGTGATATGTCACATTGTCACCAATGGGCCAATGGCATCCAAAATGTAGTCTTAGCAGACTTGGAACCTTCGATTTAAAACAAACAAAAAAAAAAAAAAAGAAAGAAAGAAAAACATGTTCATTAGCAGGCAATGTAAAATGTGCTTTTATCAATATTGAATAAGCAATGTAATTTTTTTTTTGTATATATTCATGAATTACAGAAAAGCCTCATAACTTCTTTTGATTGTATATATAGATAAAGATTTAATCTGTTTTTATGTTTTTGCTTTTTAGCGAAAAATGGAGGACAATCAGATGTCAGTTATTCTCAAGAAGCTTGACTTCGACCATGCATACAACAATTTTGAAAGAGAGAAAATAACGCCAGATATTGTTGGAAAACTATCTGCTGTTGAACTTGGAACATTGGGTATAGTCAACTCTTCTGACATGATGAAACTTAGAACTGAATGTGTAAAGTATGGTCACACTCCTCCTGCCAAAGTGTCATTGGATGGCAGGGCACCTGTATTTGACCACCCAAAATGTACAACTAGAGTATTTATTAGACAATGGATTTCAAATATCTGATATATGCAAGATACTGCAGGTTTCTGAAAGCACAGTTTATCGTAGAATGCGTGCCTACAATTTAAGTAAAATGTCATTTTGTGACATTTCCAATGATATGCTTGATCTAAACATAAAAAAAAATATGTGGAGATTTCCCACTTTGTGGTGAAAATATGATAAAGCAAATTTTATCCAAGCAACTACATATCAAAGTTCAAAGATGGCGTATCCGGGATTCTATACACCGTATAGACTCTAAAGGAGTATCTCAGAGATGCAAGGGACGGCTCCACAGACGTGTGTATAATGTCTTGGCACCTAATCATTTGTGGCACATAGACACAAATCATAAACTTGTTAGGTGGCGGTTTGTAATAGCAGGTGGCATCGATGGTTTTAGCAGAAAGATCATGTTTTTGAAGTGTTGTGACAACAACAGATCTGAAACAGTATTTCAATGTTTTTTCGTCGGGTGTTTCTGAATATGGCACACCAAATAAAGTTCGTTCTGATAAAGGTCTGGAAAATATTGATGTAGCAAACTTCATGCTATCTAAGAGAGGATTAACTGGGTTTATAACGGGGAAGAGTACGCACAATCAACGGATTGAACGTCTCTGGCGAGATGTTTATGAAGGAGTTTTAAGCTTTTTTTACAATTTGTTCTATTATATGGAAGACCAGGGAATCTTGGACTGCTTGGACATCACTCATTTGCAAGCTCTTCACTATATATACATGAACGAAATTAACAGAAGACTTCATGTATGGTCTCAGGCATGGGATGCTCACAGAATCAGAACAGTGAAATCATCCCCTCAAGCTCTCTGGATTGCCGGTCAGTTTCAAAATACAACTGGTGCGGATCTAGACGAAGAAGCTTTAAATAACATTGGCGAAGAAAGTTTCAATTCAGAAGCCCTAAGAGGAGAGCATAATGAAAGGCCTATATTTGGTTCTCCAGCTGAACTTGATGAACAGTGTATGCAGATGTTAGCACTTGAAGTTAGTTCTCCTTGTTTTGATGTGAATTTTGGAATCAATGATTATGTAACATCTTTGAGAGTAATACGTTTAAACAATGACAGTTAATTAATACCTATAGAAATAAATTACGGTTTGGTGTGTGGGATTAACTTTATAACCAACAAGAGGCTAATGAGTCTTACTGTAATAGTCATCTGACTATTGTCACAATGCAACACCTCAAAGAATAAAGTAGTGGCAAACAATTAAGGCAATACAAAGAACTATTTTTTGATAAATTAATAGACACTGAATAAAGGTCAAGGTCATTCATTTTAATAAACATGGTAGCCCTTTGCCCCAGCATGTCACAGACCCAATATCAGGTCTCTTATAATTAGTTATTCACAAGAAGTCGTTTAAAGATTTTAGCCCTGTGACCTTGAATGACAGTCAAGGTCTTTCATTTTAACAAACTTGGTAGCCCTTCATCCCAGCTCGTCACAGACCCAATATCAGATCTCTAGTCCTCTGATTTATTTGTAAGAAGTTGTTTAAAGATTTTAGCCTATTTGATCCATGTCATGGTTCAAGGTCATTCATTTGAACACACATATATGGTAGCCCTTCATCCCAGGGTTAATATCAGGTATCTAGGCCTCTCAGTTATTCACAAGTCGTTTAAAGATATAAGTGTATTTGACCCCTGTGACCTTGAATGAAAGTTAAGGTCACATTAATTTTAACAAACTTGGTAGCCCTTCATCCCAGCTTGTCACAGACCCAATACCTTGGCCCGGCACCATAAAACTATTCTCAGACAGAATTTTTACTCTAGTATATGATTTTACATAGACTTGATCAGTAAAAGATCTGTCTGAGAAAGTTTTATGGTGCACGGCCCAGGTCTTCATGAATATAAACTAAGTGGTATACAAATATCGTTTAAATAAAAATGTTTTTTTTTTTTTTTTTTTTAATGTTTCCCAATCCAATAAAAACCTATATGGCCATGGGCTTTTTTAGATCACCTGAGACAAAGTCTCAAGTCTTCTAAATGTATGTACAAATGTAAAATTTTCTTCAGTATTTCCCTTATTGACACAGCCACTTTGGCTCCAGGGGTCAGAGTCATCATTAATGAAAAATCTGTTTGTACATCTCCTTAGGACATTTCTAACTATTATTTAGTGAATATCCATTTGGTACTTATAATGAGAAGTAGAAATTTTAAAACAATTGTCTGACTGTCTATTTCCCCTATTTAATCTAAGTGAGCTGACACATTATCCCTATTATGTTGGTTGTCCATTTGTTATTTTTCATTCAATTTCAAATTCATTACAGTAAAATTGCAAGTAGCTCTAGTGTGTTTTGGTCACAATATAATACATTCACGATTATCACTGGTTCTACAGTAAATGAAAACCAAACAAGAAATAACTCATCAACATTTATTGACCTATGGCAATTACATTTGCAATAACTAAAATTAGTGATATCCACATGGTTTTGTGCTCATGTTCATAATTATATTAATTATAATACTGGTAATAGGAAACAATTTGATTGATAATCAATGATATTAAAAAAAGTGGGGGGTTGATAGTTAGAAATTTTACTACCTGTATTGTAGAACATTTACTTATCCTCTTAGTTACAATGTGTGCATATGTAAAACCAGGAAATGTTCACCTTTGTATCCAACTATTAATACTGATGTTGTCAACAAATTACTTTTTGTTAATGTCTTAATCTTGCACAATCATAAATTACTAATTTATATGGTGCTAACATAATACTGGGCCTTAAAGGTCTATGACAGATGATGTGCCTTGGTGCAAGAGTTCACTTGCCCTTTTACTTGTAAGTTGAAACTAAAACCGAGTACTACCAATTTTGTCTATAAACCAATTACATGTAATTGAAAGGAATCAGAGTTCCCCCAGTCCTGACCCTCTGTTAACCTTCACATTTGAAGGTCATGACCTTGAATGTAATTAAGGTACTGGTATATGAGCTTGTTTGATTTCAAATCTTCTTTCCACTTCATAACAAAATGTTTAATTGTTCATACAAGTAATTATTTATTTTACAGTTATTCTAACCTACTAAAGGAACAGAGACTCTGCCCTGTTCTGTTTTAGAAAATTCATTTTCTTTTGTGAATGTGCTTCTTATAGTGACATTTGTTCAAATTTATTTACACAAGCGAGTTCAATATCGGATGAGTTCTCATTCTCTTAGTGCCAGAGATAAATACTATTATATTCTACAGACAGATGAGCTCCAGTATAATTTAGCTAAATCATTATACAATACGATGAAGCGTAGGTGGTTAGATTATAGATAGACATATTTTAAGTTTATAGATAGACATATTTTAAGTTTATAACAGGTTAACTATAGAAAGGGATTTATAGAATCTTACATGGGCCTGTTATCATGTGGACAGGGATATCTCAACCCGAGCGAAAGATTTTGGCTAATCAACCAGAGGCTTGCCGAGAGTTGATGGTCAAAATCTTTCACTCAGGTTGAGATATCCCTGTCCACCTGACAAACCCATGTTTGATTCTTTTTCTCTCATACTTTAACGAACAAGAGGCCCATGGGCCTTAACGGTCATCTGACTCATGGCACAAAACAACAGTCACAGTATAAAGTATTGGGTTAACGTTAACGGGGAAACTTTAATCATTTAAAAGAATAATTATTGTCATGATGTCTCAACATAAGGAACTAAATTAAGAAAATTTCCGCTTATTTGGGCCTTGCCCTAGTTGATTTATATAAAATATTATTGCCCTTCCCCAATTGAAACTCATTCTATATAAAATATTATTGTCCTTCCCAGGCTCAATGATGTCTCAATGACCACCAAATATGGATGAAATCCATTCAAGGATAAAGGAGGAGAAGGATTTAAAAGCTTAAAATTAAGAAAATTTCCCCTTTTGGGCCCCGCCCCTCAGCCCCTAGGGGTCGGACCAGACTCATTTATATATATATGATTGTCCGTCCCTAATGATGTTTCATACCAAATATGGATGAAATTCATCCAAGAATGAAGGAGGAGTAGGATTTTACAGCTAAAATTAAGAAAATTTCCCCATTTGGGGCCTCGGACCAGGCTCATTTATATAAAATATTATTGTCCTTCCCCAATGATGTCTCACACCAAATATGGATGAAATCCATTCAAGGATAAAGGAGGAGTAGGATTTAAAAGCTTAAATTAAGAAAATTTCCCATTTTGGGGCCCCGCCCCTCTGCCCCTAGGGGTCGGACCTATCTCATTTATATAAAATATGATTGTCCTTCCCCAAGGATGTTTCACACCAAATATGGATGTAATTCACTCAAGGGTTTAGGAGGAGTAGGCTTTTGTATAAATAGTTTTATGCACGGCGGACGGTGCACGACGGACGAAACACGATGACAATAGGTCATCCTGACCTTCGGTCAGATGACCTAAAAATGGTGAAACTTCAGTTGATATGAACTTCGCTGTGAGTGATAATTGTTGCCATATGTATTGATGACGTCACTATCTAGTGCATGTGAGCTGTCTTTTCCCTAGCAACCGTGGGATAACCCTGTCAAGTATGGGAGAAATTCATTTCCTTGTGGTTTAATTTCCTAATGATATCTGTTCAGATTTAATAATACACAAGCTGCATGGTTTAGTATTGCTAATTATTGTTCTAGTACATACAGATGAACCATAGTACAAGTTAGAAATTTCATTTTGCAGTAATATATGTGATGAATCATAGGCGGACGGTACTATCTGTATGCAAATTATGATACCACCAATCGTACATGTATATAAATTTTATTAATTTTAGTGTCTCATAAGCCAAATACGGCTTTGAATAATTGTGTGCGATGGATATTTTTTTATATGGTACTGTAATTATTTTTAAGATGTGTGACACTTAAATAAAATAACATTGTATTGTATTGTATCAATTGTATTTACATAAGGAGATGCCAAGTGACTTGTCAAAAAGATTACATGTATAATTTACAATAGTGTACCCAAATTCTTGCAGGGCCCTATAATTACTATATCAAAAGGCCCAAGGGCCTTAACGGTCATCGGAACTAACTAGACAATATTCATATATGAAATTAATAGGATATGGTGTCACGGTAGCCATCTTTCGATTTGGCACAACCAGAGATGTAACAACACTTCGTCAATATCATATCAGGATCATTTCAGTCACATAACACCAGAAGAAACTTTAGAAGAAGTTCAAAATCTGTTTTCAAGATGGCGACTGTGTTGGGCATCTTGGATTTCGGATTGACCCGAAAAATAACAACACTTTGTCAGGACTATTTCATGCAAATTTCAGCAAATCGCACCGGTAGAACTTGAGAAGAAGTTCAAAATGTGTTTTCAAAGATGGCAGCTGTGGCGACGATCTTGGATTTCGGATTGACTCGAAAAATACCAACACTTTGTGTGGGACCATGTCAGGATCATTTCATGCAAGTTTTCAGCCAAATTGCACTGGTAGAACTTGAGAAGTTCAAAATGTGAATGTTAAATCACGGCGCACGAAGAACGGACGAAAAACATGACGACTATAGTTCATCGTGACCCTTCGGGTCAGATGACCTAAAAACTTCAAAATTTCAGTGAACATAGATAACATGAACTGTGTATAGAAATTCAAAATGTGTTGTAGTCTCTACACAACAACTTCCTTTAACAGATCGAAGTGAGTCACATGTCACATATAAAGGAAAACACACTTTACAGTATTCCAAAATATTTGTTTTGGAAAAAGCCAAGTCATATAAACCGAAAAGCTGGTCATCTGCTGGTAATTTCAATGTTGATGTTGGTCGTGGAAGGTACATACAGCAACTGCATGTATTTGCAGTTGGGATAAAACTGGTGCTTATAACAACAAATTCAATTGATGGGCTTAAAGTAAAGCCAACAGCTGGCTCTTCACTGGATGCTGTGACAAACTCCAAGATGTTTGATAATGTCAATGTGCCTCTTCTTCCACCTATAAATTATCAAAACACTTTTCAATAGTTTTTTGGTGTGAAATAAAATGATTATTACATGTTACATGGTTTACAGTATCTATATACTTTTGTATCCAACCAATGATCAATGACCACATGATGTAACACTACATATTTTTTCTGCATTTGCCTTTAATTGTCCCTTTTGATATTCAAGCACTTTGATACAGGATCTACGGTGTTTAAAAACATTAAAATCCTTGAACTCTCTTATTGAAAATAGGAAATATTATGCTCTTAGATTGAAATTTTGACCAATTCATTGACCTTTTTGCTCCCACCCTATCAGCCCCTATAGGAGATTTCAGAAAAGATGGCGTGACCTCATAGAAAGTTTACATCCGGAATCTCAAAGGTACAAACACAGTATGGCGACGGAAAAAATCAATAATAGTTACGTACATGCCCTCTACACAATCAATTAATTCCAAGTTTTAACAATTAAAGTATAAACTTCTACACTTGTAAATTCAGATTTTAAAATGGATTAATTATTGTTTCACAGGTTACTGACATTTACATTTTTATTAGGTCACCTGAGCGACGTCCATCAACGTTTCCTTGTGAACGCAATCATTTGAGTAAATATAAACCGAGCTTAATGAAACTTTGTATGTAGACTACCATTGAAAAGATCTGGGACAAGTTTGAAAATTAGGTTAAATCACCAGTAATTTTATGGAGTTATTGCCCTTTGCACTAATAATTACTATTGGACCTTGTGAACACAATGACTTGAGTAAATATGCACGAAGCTTATATTAATGAAGCTTGTGTATGTAGACTAACATTGAAAAAATCTCAGACGAGTTCGAAAAATCAACTTGATTCGACTGTAACATAGAGTTATTGTCCTTTGCACAAATAATTTATTATTGGACATTGTGAACATTATAACTTGAGTAAATATGCACTCAGCTTCATGAAACTATGTATTTAGACTAAAATTGGACGAGTTAAAAAAACTGGCCTGATTTGACTGTAACTTACTGATTTATTGACCTTTGCAATAATAATTATTGAACCTTGTTAGCACGATAACTAGGGTAAATATGAACCGAGCTTAATGAATCTGGGTATGTAGACTAACATTGGAAAGATCTCGGACGAGCTCGAAAATCAGCTTGTTTTGACAGTTATTAACGGAGTTATTGCCCTTCTGAACACGATAAATTGAGTAAAATATGTATGCACTCAGCTTCATGAAACTTTGTATGTATAGACTTACATTGGAAAGATCTTGGGATGAGTTCTAAAATCAGCTTGATTCGACTTAAATTTAATTACTGTTCCTATTTCGTGAACAAAAGACATCAGTTGGCTAGCAAATAACATAACCAGTTTGTATCAAATACATGGGTAATTGGCTGAGGGGGGAGCTGTTATTTGAGACCATTTTTAGATATTTTTTTTTCTGAAACAGACTATAGTCATCTTGCTTTTTTTCGTATTTTTCTTAAACTTATTTTAACCAACTTACGTTTTTAAGTCAAGTAAGTATTGAAATTACATAATTATGAAGAAATGTAAGCACCAGAAGTATTTAACACTGATAAAATGTGTCTATTTCATGGAATTTTGGAATTTCATGCTAGCCTGTTTGTTACCATGCATATACACAAAATGGCAGATGGTGCTTTCGATCGCTACTTTCTTTTTGTGGCAGATGGGAAATACTGACAAGAGCAGACAATAAAATGCTTAGAAATGATAACATTCCTGTTATTTAGGAACCTTTATCGTAGATATACAGTAAGTATTCATAAAACCTGTATAGACATTGTTAACGTGTTGTTGCCAGTTAGAGTTCATCCACACACGCTTGTGGAACATTAAAGTGACATGTTTTGTTTTCAACATGGCGATCTTGCTGTTTCTATGCGTAAACGCTCGGAAAAAATGTCCAATGCAATACATTTAGTTCTTATACAAGATGATATAGATATGTTAAGCATCTAACTGATTTGAAAAAGTATTTTATTAGCACCAGCAAAGACAAATAGTTTATTTTTTTCAGCAAAAAATGTGAGGGCACCCTTATTATATTAAGCACTCTTAATAGGGATAAACATACAGTATATTTATGCAGATTTAATGTTGAAGAAAATATCATGCACAAGGGGCTGTGTTCCCACCCATGTTTATGTGTATAAAAATAAAAAAATTGTACCATTGACTGCCCAGATGTACCTTTGTGCAACTTCGTCGTCATTTTTATCTTAAATCTCCTATAAGGGTCAACCACAGTCAATATTTACATAGCTATGAAGATTACACTTTTGAATTTCAACTCGATCAACACTATGTCTATGATCTGATTTCTAAATCTAACAATTTTATTATATACTTACTGGCAACTTCACGAATGTACCTCATGAAGGCCGCATACACTGCTCCCCTCCATGGACTCTACCATTAGAACCTGTCTCTGAAAAGTTTAGGTTTCAAATAGTGAGTCAGAGCTCTGACTGTTAGTTTCTTATTGGAAGGCCTCAACAGGAAGACAAAAGATGGGACACGGGAACCAATCTGCAAAAACAAAAATGTATAGTTCAGTGCTTCAAACATCAGGCCCAGAAGTCCTGTACATATCACCTAATGTCACATGGGATATTTCAGGAAATATCTATAGGTAGCAATTATTGTCCTACCTGCCTTTACCAACAATACTGACAAACGCGATAATGATTAGAACATGTTACTTGAGAATTCATTTCAGGTGACCTTATAAAGTTTTTCCTCTGGTCCAAACTGGGTGAGCTGAAGACTTCTAAAATTTTCACATTTTCTTTTTACCTGATAAATTCCAACCTCATCTAACCCAATTCTCAAATTCTGGATGCAACTGGACTGTGATTCGTCATTGGAGAAAAGTTCATTTAAAACATCATGGCGAATGAAGGTCGGAAGAGGACCATTTTGTAGTATGCCTGAGGGCCTAAAATATTCAAACACATATAATTTACGAGATCGAGGAACAATGTTTTTTTGCTAAAAAAAAATATAAGCAAACATTAATAGAGGATGACAAAGTGAAACGATATACATAAAAAGTGAAATATGTAAAATTTTACCATATCTTTTTTTTAATCAATATATTACACATTTCAAGTACTAATATCAGAGATAACTTGGGAAGGCAGGAGATCCCAGATGGATCTTGGGTGCCTACCAAAGAAATGATTTACGTCCGACAATGGAAAAAAGGGATCTTTTTCTAGATCTCTGCTTTTAGATCTTTGACTACATACACAGCTAGATGTATACTCTATACACTGAAAATTGAAAACGATCCCTTCAGTACTTTCCAAGATAAAGCAATAAACAAACTTCAATAATCAAAATCCAAGATGGCTACGTGTGTACCTGTCTGCCATCTTGTTGACCAATCTGTCTCAAAATGCAATATGCACAACTATGAACTAGGGTCCTAAACCTACATATGAAATTTGAGAAAGATCTCTTAAGTACTTTTACTGAGAAATAGCGGGGTAACAAGAGAATTGTTAACGAAAAGACAGAAGGACGTAGGACCACAGACACAAAGGCGATTTGAATAGCCCACCATCCCTACCATCTAATGGTGAGCTACGCTAATAACCACATAACTTTTATCTAAATACCTGTGTTAAGTTTTATGGTCGCACAGAGTTGTACACATTTCTTCAAATGTGCGTATGCAAATTAGGCTCCAAAAAATTGTCTGGAGCACTTAATATCGATCTGATTGAACGCTCCTAGAATGCTGATATACCTTAGCAGTCAGACTTAAGAGAAAAAAATTCTGTCTTTCTATCATCTTTATTGGGGGTATATGTATTGAAATTGTACTTAAGAGTCAGTACACAAAATATGGCAATTAAAGATGCTCCACCCATAACAAATGGTATTTTTCCTCTATCAAGATCAGTTACAAGTAACAAAAGTTACAACTAACTAAAAACATGATTAACACTATTTTGAAAAGTTTGAGCTTCTAATTTTACTTCAAGATAAAAATATTTTAAAAAAAAAATAATTAATTGCATCCCAAAAAATTGTGGGCACCATGTCCTATATATGGACATGGAGTAGATTGTGCATGCACCGAAAGGAAACTAAAATTATTTTCATATTACATTTTTTGTGTTTAATTTAAGCATATGTATGTATACACGATAAAACACACCCAATTATTGTTCAAATGATGAGTGTTAATTGTTTTCATGCTGTCGGCTGTGGAGCATCTTAAGCTTTTAAGCTATGAAATTAGGCCTTAAATGAGCTAGGTGAGGCCACATTGGTGTTGATAATTACATATGTACAATGTTATATGTTTTAAAGTAGAAAACTGCAAGGAACAAGTTAATACGTTCAGCAATTATTAGTAAGGTCCAGACTTTGTACTAGATTTTAGTATGAGTGACTTTGTAGAGATACCCAGTAGATTACAATGGAACTTTTTTAAAGATCTCTTACCAAGAATCTTTCCGACTGTAAGGTAGTCCTCACTCAGCACAACTCCTAAAGATCATGGTCAAAGTATTTTTCTTTGATGGCCATCAATACCAAACGGAAAAATTCTTTTTCTTTTCACCCCCCCTTGGTTCCACCCCAAGTCGGAATACACTCTGGAAAATAAACATGAAATTTTTAATTGATGCAAATAAGGACTAGAAATTAAAATTTTGGAAGATAAGGTAATCATAATACGACTTTACTGGATCAAAATTGGGGTTCAGCAATATATTTGGTTATAATTTTATAGGGATGTTTTTGTCCCCTGCCAGTGAAACAGGTAAGATTGTATTACTTGTATTAAAGGTTAACCAATGTTTGAAGTTTCAAAAGAATATTATCCAATCAATCTGTTCTCAAGTTATTGTTTGATGGAAACCAACATCCAAAAAAACAAACAGACCTTTGGGGTGGGATGATGGGAGGACAAACACTAAAGTCCCCTTCTGTTTCACCGACAGGGGACTAACAAGAGATCCCAGATTGATCTATGCATGTCTGACAATTGTCAGATGGATCTTTTCTCTGCTTTTCAAACTTCGACTATAAAAAATCCAAGACGGTTGACCGATCGGTCCCAAAATTACTCATGCACAACTAGGGCCCAATGGAAACCCATTATCTTTTACATTTGTCATATGGAATTTGAAACAGATCCCTGCAGTACTGTCTGAGAATAGCTGTAACAAACTTCAACTATCAAAATTCAAGATGGCGAACGGTCATCCAGTCTAGTTTCCCGATCAGTCACACAAAGGCAATATGCCCACGTACAACTAGGGCCCAAGGGGAACCTACATATGTAATTTGCGAAAGATCCCTTTCAGCACTTTCCGAGAAATAGCTGCTGCTCTAACAAGAATTGTTAACGGAAGGACAGACAGACGGACAACGGACAAGAAGCGATTTGAATAGCCACCATCATCAGATGGTGGGTTAAAAACTAGCATATTCCCCTATTGACCACATTTAAAATAAGGAGTATCATTTATATATTTAAAGAATTAGCCTTCAAGATATTTGCAAGCAGATGGCACTTGATCACCCCCCCTCCCCCCCCCCCCCCCCTCCTCTATTTAATTACCTCTCCATAAAAACATCAACATCTAAAGTTATTCTGAAATTTTTGTATTTGCTGAATCTCTCATCAAGGCTGTTTTTCCAATATGTTTTCATGACTCGATCAACACAAATATGGTTGGTTTCTCCTTCCGCAAGCTAATGACTCCGTAACATCGTTCAACCTCCAGCTTGTCGGCCAACAATGGTACTTAGCTTGCAAAAAACTTACAGTATGTGTCTACGGGATTAACTCCAAAGTGAACAAACTTTCACCCCCTACCAAAAATATTTTATAATTTTTTTCCACTATATCTTCTATGTCTTTTGATATATATTTGGAGATAATTGTAAAGGAAAATTGTCAGATTCTTTTTGAGCTTCATATTAGTTTCAGATCATGCAGATACGCAGTCAAGTTTGGTCCTGTGCTCTGTGTGAGGTTCAGCTAACATTTGAACCATTGAGAAGCTTCCCGCATTTCTGTTGATAATCTGATCATTCCAAGTTTGGGCTCTCTGTGTGAGGTCTGCTACATTTGCAACCATTGGAAGCTTCCCGTCCATTTCTGTTTGATAACTGAATCATATCCAACGTTTGGTCTCTCTTTGTGAGGTTCTGCTACATTTGCAACCATTGGAAGCTTCCGTCCCATCGTTTCAGTCTTGATAACTGATATTCAAGTTTGGTGTCTCTGTGGAAAGTGCCCTAGCTTACATTCGAACATTGCGAAGCTCCGGGATCCCTGTCACTTTGTATTTGACTCTCTAAAGCTCTACAGATCCAAATCATTGTTCGATGACCAAATGTCTTCGGTCATACTGAATGCATTTCAAATGTCTGGCAATTCCATATCAGGATCCTCATCACAGCAGGTTACTTTATGGGCCCTCAGCAGTTGTTACACATATTAATTGGCACATAGTGAGGACATTATTCTTTTATCTTGCTGGTGAATGATAGAGTACCTTCATTGTCAGGACGAAAACATCCACAGTTTCCTAGGTTTTTTTGTATGGTTCTGATAAAAATCTGTGAGTCCTGTAGTGCTCTTCACAGCCTTCAAGATTTTGAACGCTTCCAGGTGCAGCCCTAACACTTCGCACAATTTCTCTTTGTTTTGCTAAGCCCTACAAAAGTCTCAAAACCACCAATCCCCAATTACACAGCTTAGGGAATGATTTCAGACAAAGCTTCTGTTTGTCACGTGATTTTTCATCGTTCTTCGTGTTGAATAATACAATCCTTTTGAAGCACTAGCCCACTGCTCTGGCAAAAAACTACTCTACTCTCATCGCGACCATTAGGAACAGTACTTGCATCTTTGTCCGACAAGGCAAACAAAACTTTGCTGTCGTCGGATCGACTGCAACTCTTTTTCCTTAATCGCGTGCCTTCGTCCCTCTGTTCCCGCTCCATTGATCTCCACAAATAACGCCTGGTTTTGTCTCAAAGATGTACCGTAATCAGTAGGAAAGACTGAGTATTGCTTTTCCCTCAAAAAAAAAAAGGATAAAAAAGTTATATCTCAAACTATCGTCATGTAAAAGCAATAAAGGCCAAAATTTCAAGACTAGCTACTAACCATGGGGAAAAAACATCCCAGGAAGTCGCCGCAGATTTATTTAAACTACAATTTTGTGTTGAAAGGACCTTGTGAGTTATACTATAATAAAGGGTACTAGAACACATGTACACGTCAGCAAAGGGCCCGCCGCTATGTGTCTGACGTGCTTAAAGGTGGAAAAGTATTTTGACCAACGTAATTCTTCCGTGTTAGCTAATGTTTCTAATAAATAATTAATGTCAACATTAATTGGGAAACCGATTGATGGTACATTATTATAATCTTTGGAAAAAGTCTTCCAAGTATTTCACTTGAATCCTGATTCCAATCTAACATTACATCATGGATTCGTACAGATTTTCAAACCAAAATTCCAGCACTTTTCAAGCACTTTTCCAGCACCTTTCTAGATATCAAGCACACTTATATTTCTTTTTCTCTACATTGGGACCGAAATCAGATTTTCAGAAAAACATGCCTACAATTTGCAAGCAAATTTTTAGTACAATATTGTCAGAGTAATTAGATTCAATTACACATTCTTATCAAACAATAAAGTCAAACCCAAGTAATGTCTGATTACTGAAATTATGATAAATTGATTGACAACAGAGCTTTTTGTCAGTGATTTCTGGTGAGCATGAAGTTTCAATTCCAGGCACTTTTCTCAAGGAATTTAAAGAAAAATTCCCAGCACTTTTCCAGCTATTGACCGCCCAAAATTCAAGCACTTATCCAGCACTGACCCCAAAGTCCAGTCACTATTTCATCTTCTGTACTAACCATGTACATTAAGAGCATACAATTAACTCAAATAAATATTGACCTTGACTCTTTGACTTAGTAACCTTGGCCACAATGACCTTACCTTGTGGGGAAAACCCCCCCCCCCCGATCAAAACTCCATGTTTAAATTCATGACCAACAATTGCATCATAAAGTTATATACACACAGAATGTTATCCATTTAAAGAGCAACAACAATGGTTATATTTGTTATCATGTTAAAATCCCAAGAAGGCTCGCTTTTTTACATTCACATTTCCGTCGCTGAAAAATTACCAAAGCATAACTAGGATGGAAGTGTGAAACCATCCTGTAACATATGCGGGAAAAGATAACTCCCCTCCCATCCAACATTAATGTGCAACGAGAAAAAAAACGGACAGTACGGACGGACGGACAGACGGACGGACAACCTGAATTACTATTGGGCACCCGCATCTCGATGCGGGGCCCTAATTAAATTATGCTATTTGTTAAATTTGAGAAGATTTTTGAAGTATAAATTGTTACGTAATGTACTAATGTAACCTACAACAAAGTTTTACTACCATCTCATACTGATAATTATGACAGCATTTG
>NW_027187684.1:0-67836 GCF_041381155.1 Argopecten irradians | reverse complement strand
GTCTTTTACCAGAGCTTTATGACGTTTTACCAGGTGTGGTTTTTGTCAGCTGTTCAGGTGAGCTCCTCATCTCTAACAGCACGGTTGTTATCACGGGGTAATGGTCTGATGTATTTGTTGCCAGATTAGATCATTAATCACACCGGTACCTAGCAAAAGTGTATAGTTGGTATATCTCTTCGGTTTGACAAATGTAACAGAATGCCCCCTGTGTCTGTACCAGACATATCGAGCTTGGAAAGTACATCGGCTTTGTATTTCTCAAACCTTGTCCAAGATCGGCAATATCCTCGTTAAAGTCACCACCCAAAATTTTAATAATGAGTTGCATGATATTTTCAAACGATTCCATGTAAATGTTCCTGTCTCTGATAACTTTTCATGGTCACATGTTGAATCAATTCATGTCATATATGCAGAGACCCTAACAGTACTAGGTTTCCCCTTGGTAATTAGTTCAACTATTTGTATTATGTTACCTCCACCATCCAGATTCTTAACACCCTGATCAAACTCTCTACGCCACAGGATGGTCATATGTATATAGGAGTTACTGGGTCACTACTAATTCCCTGCACCTGTTACAGAATCACACACCTTCAATGAATAGATGTAAATCAAGCAGCAAACGCTGTTGTATAAGAAGAACTGAGATCAGGAAAGTGCCAAAGTAAGGCTGATGTCTGTATATATTTTTTTATAATTGTAGCTTCCAAATGTTAGTTCCTTTACAGACGAGTTTACTGAGTGATGCCATACTGTATACCATACTGCTAAATCAGACTGTTTCCTCGCTTTCCACTCGCGTGCTGAGAGAGACGACAGTTGCAAGCATTGTGTCGAAGTCTCTGATAGCCATTCTGAAGTGATTTTAGTTTCTGATCTCTTCAGATCTTCTTTTACCAGAGCTTTATGACGTTTTACCAGGTGTGGTTTTTGTCAGCTGTTCAGGTGAGCTCCTCATCTCTAACAGCACGGTTGTTATCACGGGGTAATGGTCTGATGTATTTGTTGCCAGATTAGATCATTAATCACACCGGTACCTAGCAAAAGTGTATAGTTGGTATATCTCCTCGGTTTGACAAATATAACAGAATGCCCCCTGTGTCTGTACCAGACATATCGAGCTTGGAAAGTACATCGGCTTTGTATTTCTCAAACCTTGTCCAAGATCGGCAATATCCTCCTTAAAGTCACCACCTAAAATTTTAATAATGAGTTGCATGATATTTTCCCACGATTCCATGTAAATGTTCCTGTCTCTGATAACTTTTCATGGTCACATGTTGAATCAATTCATGTCATATATGCAGAGACCCTAACAGTACTAGGTTTCCCCTTGGTAATTAGTTCAACTATTTGTATTATGTTACCTCCACCATCCAGATTCTTAACACCCTGATCAAACTCTCTACGCCACAGGATGGTCATATGTATATAGGCGTTACTGGGTCACTACTAATTCCCTGTACCTGTTACAGAATCACACACCTTCAATGAATAGATGTAAATCAAGCAGCCAACGCTGTTGTATAAGAAGAACTGAGATCAGAAAAGTGCCAAAGTAAGGCTGATGTCTGTATATATTTTTTTTATAATTGTAGCTTCCAAATGTTAGTTCCTTTATAGTGATGTCCCCTTTCCATATTACTGTAAACCCAACTTATTTTCATAGCGATTTAATTTTGATATTTATAATCGCCTATTTCTGCCGTCACTCATAATGGAATCCTTTTCGCGGTGATGTTTTATCTAATCGCCCGCAAAATACCCCAAATTTAATCGCAAAAATAAAAGTGTTTACAGTACCACCGAAATTACGTGACAACTTATCTCCTTGATCCCCCTGATGAGGTATAGATGTTTCGGAAGATGTTGGAGTTGGCCTCTTCATAAAAGAGACTGTCTGAGTACCATGTCTGACATGCACGAGTAGAAAATATACTATCCTAGATGTAGCTATTCTTATTTCTTGTTATTAATGTGTGTAATCTTCTGATGCTACACAAGGGGCCGCGGTGGCCGAGTGGTTAAGATGTCTCGACATATTACCACAAGCCTTCCACCTCTGGGTCGCGAGTTCGAATCCCATGTGGGGCAGTTGCCAGGTACTGACCGCTGTTCGGTGGTTTTTCTCCGGGTACTCCGGCTTTCCTCCACCAACAAACCTGACACGTCCTTAAATGACCCTGGCTGTTAATAGGACGTGAAAATAATAACAATAATCTGATGCTACATTGCTGGTACGCTGGTAACATTTCTCGATTTACGTCGTGGTAAAAAGCGATGGGATGATATTTCATTAGGATTGGTTATTGTCACCTAAACTCCTATTATAGGAGTAGTAGTCAGCTACTTCATTATGAATGATATAATAATGACTTGAGTATCACCCTAGTTTTTCTTGATTTGGGGCTGTTGCCTCCATACAAGCAACATGTCTGCGTAAAATGCCGTTGGATTTCTCCTTCTCTGTTGACTATATCTAGCAATCTCTTTCGTCTTCAAGTTGTTATCCCATGTTTTCAGTTTACCTTTCCACTGCTTAAGATCTTTCTCTTTTTTGCACATCTACATCGACGGAATTTGGAATTGTCTCCTCACCTTTATATGTAGGGAATTTGACTTCTTTAGCCCCTCTTTCTGTTGTTACTCGGTGGCTAAACATTTCAAACAAATTAAACAGTGATTCTGTATGTACACTGTTGGTTGCAGCGGCGTAGCTAGGTTTGGAAAGACCTGCATGCTTGGGGGTGCAGGGGGCGATAGCTGAGGGTCCAGGAGCGAAGCCCCGGTATGGGGTATAGGGGGCGAAGCCCCCAAGAAGCTGACGGGAAATTGTTACAGTGTAATAACTATTTTACCTCTTTGGTAACTATAAACGTATATATGAATGGTTAAATGGAGGTAATGGGCCTTTAAGGTTGATAACCATGCGAAAATAATATACAAAAATAGAATAGTGGTGATTTTACGTGTATGGTTTGTTTACGACAGCAAGTCAAAGACTACTGCCAAATTGGTGGAAATTGCGTAAGACCAGTCCTCCGGGCTGGAAGTGAAACAAAATGAAAAAAAAACCAACACATTTTCATTACAAAGGCGAAAAAACATGTTGTAAGTGCTATTTTTGAGATGTTTTGCTCTAGTTTAACATAATTATTTGATTTTAGAGTCGGTCATATCACGTGTATTTTTACGTCATTTATATTCTGCAGCGTTACGTGTATACAAATGTTGTATTTTTTTCCTGACTGTACAAAAATGTTAGTCAGATTAGTTTTTGCATGCTCGAGCATGCAAGCATGCACGGGCGCTACGCCACTGTTGGTGGCATAAATGAAGACGAGTCTCACAGAAAGGTTTTGAGTCATAACCCAAATCATCATCACGAACTAAACAACATCACATTAAATCTAGTCTATAACATATAAAATCAGTATATCGGTTAGCCTCTTGCATGACTGTCAAAACCGGGATATAAGTCAAAACTGGGATATCTGACTTGAAAACAAAATTGCATTAAATGATAGGACAAAGCTGAAGTTTTAGCGAGGTTCTTCAGAAGCGTCTTCACACAAGAGCCCCTGGTATTGTACCAGACTTTAACAAAAGGATAATAACCCACCATTTCCAGGAAGTCGAATGCACTGAAAACACTGTTGAAAACCTCTCATCGAAATTGGATGAGAATAAATCTCAAGGTCCGGATCTGATGCACTCTTACGGTGGCTGGGAGCGGACATGAAATAAATAAAATTATTGCGTTCGAACGAAATATTATTGCGTGGGAACGAAATACTATTGCGTTCGAACGAAATATTATTGCGTGGGAACGAAATACTATTGCGTGGGAACGAAATACTATTGCGTTCGAACGAAATATTATTGCGTGGGAACGAAATATTATTGCGTGGGAACGAAATACTATTGCGTTCGAACGAAATATTATTGCGTGGGAACGAAATATTATTGCGTTCGAACGAAATAATTATTGCGTGCGAACGAAATAATTATTGCGTGCGAACGAAATAATTATTGCGTTCAAACGAAATAACTATTGAACTCATTATCATACATGGATGATATGACAGTAATCATGCCACCGTAGTAATATGATTAAGATATGGCCTACAACTTATGAAACGGCACCTTATCTAAAAAAGATGTTTTCCTTATTTTTAACGATTTAAAGTCTTGTTTATTGTATTATACTTTATATATCTAATGAAATACACGTACCTATGATGGCGTACAGGGGACACTATACATGTCTATAATTGTATCTATCTTGTACGTACAGCATATATATATATAGTATCTTGTACATATGAACAACTTAGTATATAAACTTGTACATACAAGATACTACGTTGTGCGTGCGAATGTACTATATCATAATTTGTACGTACAAGATAATGTAATAATTTTTCGCATATCTTGTAAAAATTTACAAGTTACACAAATTTTACTTGTCAACAGTGCTAGCTAGCAATGTCTAATGTTACCCCATGCATACACGATGCATGTTTTCTATTTCTTGGCTGATGCATTTTGTGCGAATTTTAAGTGGGGAGAGATTCACATCGTATTTTAAGAGCTGTATTTTAAAGTTTTAGACCCTGTTTAAACTATAGTGATATTTTGTATGCCTATATATAGTCCAGTAAAGATAGGGTGTTACTCCAAAATAATTGCAACAAAATTTTTTCTTTGTTTTTCAAACTTGATAAGACTTTGTTTTATACAAGAAAAAAAGTCGCCACAAATAAAAAAAAAATAAAAAAAATGGGAAAGTGTTTTTCTTGACCCTCAACAAAATCGGAAAAAATAAGGGATATTTGTATAAATATAAACTTAAATGGTTATCATGAGATACTAGAAAGTTACTGTATGGCAAGAACATTATAAGGCCAGCACAGATTGCCAAAAACATTAGTTGAAATCAACACAGGGAAAAAGTATGCCAACATGAAAATTGCATAATTATGTCCTTGTAATAATCAAATATGCTTTTGTTTCATTGTTAAGATAAGAAATTGTAATTATCAACAATACCATTGATACTCATTTTGATGGAATCTTTTTAAATAAAACTTGTTGATTAAAGGCTTTAAAAGTAAAACATTTTACTTTCACTAGCTGAGATAACATGGTTGCTCAAAGCAGGTTTGTCGGCCCTTTTCAAGGCTATTTTGAAGTCCAAATTGAATAATATGTCTTTTTTTATTCAAGAATTATTCAGTTGATACCTTCTCAAGTGTTTAGATAGTTATTAACTCATTTTCTGTAGACTATTCTCACCTAAAAGAGACAACTATATCAAGATATCCCCAAATATAAAAGACGTGAGGTCGGTCAAATCCTTATTTAGTGCCAATTTGACTAAACTTCCCCAATTGGCTAAGTCCTTAAGTTGAAATATCAAAACTGTAAATACATATTTTGTGACTAATCAGATTGCAAAATCCTTTGACAGATATTACCACCAAAATGGAGCGTTCTTCATAAAGTGAGATTGAAGTTTCTTTTCGATCAAATATTTGAATAGGTCAGTTTTTCATTTTTCCATAATGAAACCGAATGAGGGTTAAAGAATTTTCAATGAGATAATGGAATAAAATAAAAGTTAAATTTCTATTTTATCGCTGAAAATCATCACAGTTCTGATTGATTTATTGGCAAAATTTTATGACAATCAAATAAAGCATGTTCCAAAAATAATTTTTTTTGTATTGCAGATTTATGGACTTGGAAATACATTTTGTATTTCAGTATTCAGCCAAATTTACACAATAGGGAGTTTTTAATACTAAATAATATGTGCCTATTTATACCGTTTTAAAAAGTGATCAAAATAACAAGTACAAAATATACAAAAAAAGATATCACATATTTGGAAGCAATTGCTTTTCTGTTTTCCGACATATTAGCTACCAAAATGGGTGCTTTGCCCAAAATCGAAATATAAAACACTTCAAATTGGCAAAATTTGTCAAATTGACAGGTTAATATTTAGTTTTTTCTTGCTAATGTATTATCGGACATGCATTAATATCAAAGAAAAGGTTATCTTTTATGTTTTAAGACTTAAAACATAAACTGATATTGTTCAGGGTAAGATTTTATAAATGTTTGCATCTAAAAATTGCAAAAATGGTAATGCTGGCTAAATTCAAAAGGTTTTGAGCCGTTTTCATCCTTCATTATTTCTTGGATTGACTGAAAATATTGTATCATTTCAACTTATTTGTACTAACTTAAAGTTTGTCTTACTATAAACCGGATTTCATATTTCGAGTGTTGCAAAAATAGCAGATATTGTACTTTAAAAGTGGTCAAAAGTGTGATTCCTTAATATTTTCTTATTTTTCGGGTGTTGAAAAAATGACTTTCCGAACATATGGTTTTTGGCGACTTTTTTTCATGTCCTCCAACCGAAAGAGCAGAAAAACTAATTCTGTTACAATTATTTGGAGGTTAGGCCTCTATTTTCGTATTTTTACTGGACTAATATTGCTTCTTAAGCAGACACAGATAGGGTAATTTGGCTCTTTGACGTACAGCATAAAGGAATTATATATCGCACACTGTGGTTGACAGTGTTTTTTTTAAGTTGGGCGTCGCTCTCTGTAATCTTCAAAGGAAATCTCTACAGGACTGTGACTGGTCCGTTGTTTTCTCTTAAACTGCCTCCAGTTTGATATAGTAACTTTGACCAGTGATGGTGTAAAAGGCTATCGAAGATCCTGTAGAATGTTGTGTTGCTTGTAAATTTTGGCAAAATATGCAAAGATGTACAATTAAGTTTAGAAAGTATGATTAGAGTGAGGGTACGTAATTTCGCACAGTACGTAATTTCGCACACCTGACGATTTTTCGCAATCTTCCTTTAAATGTCAGACAGATTTGCTCTGTTGTTTATGTTGTGACTAAAGGAGGCCTCTCACTGTGATTTTGTCATATTTAGTTAATTTTTTCAGGATAAGTTTGTTTTGAAAAAACGAAATCGGAACAATACGGCCCATCTCAGTAAAGAAATTTATAGAAAATAAACCACTTGACATAAAATAATTCTGGGTGATAAATAACTGATTCACGTACAAATATGTAGAGAAACTATCCTTTTTTAGAATATATCTAAACCCGTATGAAAATCCATCAAATATAAGCGGAAAACAGATATTTTCTGCGGACACCCTATGACTTTCTTGACCTCGTTTACATTGTTTACTATAGGGAGCGGTCATTTTTCATATCGAAAATGGCGGCGAAATGTCACTTTTTCATTTAGAAATATAATTGTGTTTTGATGTCATTTCAAGATTGGAACTGTACTTAATCTTTGTTTATGATGTTGTTGGTCCATGAAATGTTTGAAAATGATTATTTTCTCCAAAAACAAGAAAGTTTGAGGGGTGTGCGAAATTACGTCCCCCAAACCCGTTCAACTACAGGTTAACATCAAGTTAATAACAGCTCCCGTGCGCAGTGATACGTCTGCGCATATCCGGTTACATACTCGTGTGTTGTGAAGCACTTGTACATCTGCCGATGTAAGTTCAGCCTTTTTGGTTCGGAATGAAAGTATTTGAAATTCATTAAAATCAATGCCAAAAGTGTGCGAAATTACGTACCCCCACTCTAAGCAAAGAGAGTACGTACATGTAAACGTCTCCTTACTCGTGCAGTGAAAAGTCTTTATTACACTTGTCATTTTGTTGTTTACAACATAATTGTACTATCAAAGTGACGTACTAGGTTTTATTTATATATGTTAGGTGATTTCCAAAATCTTTTTATTTATATGTTAGGTGATTTCCAAAATCTTTATTTAGAGAGCCTAACCTATGTATAGTGTGTATACTTATACACTGTGTTCCATCAATTTATTATCGACTACAAGCGCCTGCTCTAATGGCAAAGAGACTGTTTAGATACTTGTGTATAGTATTCACTTCAAAGTGATTATGTGTTTCAACACTAGCATACGAATGAGTTATATTAATTTAGTTGCACTCTTCATAACATAACTGAATACTCTTTAACGTGATATAGTCCGGCTAATATTAACGCATATTTTTAGTATGAAATTAGACTGGATTCCCATTTTACCGACTTAATTATAGCGTTCTTTGCCGATAAATTTCTATGGAGAAAGGACATTACCGGATTATGGAGACTAATATTGTCATAACATCAATGTTAACCTAGTTAACATAACATGTTTTAATTGCTGTTTACAATTTCAACTATTTAAGAGACACACAGCTCCAGGTCACGGTTTCTTTTACGTTTCAATGTAAACAGTACATTTACGGTATCCTTGTGAAATAACCAGAATTTCACCATGATTTCCTGTTCAGACACACACACACACACAATGGCACATTTCCCCCACTTGCTAACACTGTTACGCTCATGCGAAAAGTAGATATTTGCTGCTAGATAGTTATTCATACTTATTCTCCAGAGTAAACAAAAAACTCAATGAGAATCTCAAAAACAATCTTTCACCATTTACTTTATCTTTGGAGACAGTGCTTATTTGATATCATGCCATCCCAAGTTGGGGATTCAAATAAAGTTATCTTTTTTTTATCTCATGTACAAACATATTAATTAAATGACCAAAGTTAAAATTTTTTATCAGAAAGGATAATCTCTCTGCTGATATAGCATTAAGCGTATTTAACATTGGACCAATATAAATTGGTAGTTTTGTAATACCTGTACAACTATATGTCTCTCTACATAATATAAATGATATAAAAAGTCAATTTGTTTTGCTTTTCTTTGGGCACGTGCACAATCAGTACTTCATTCCATTTGGGGGCAAAGTGCCATGCTTTTTTGTCGGGACGCCAATTATTTCAATATTTTTATCTTGAAGTAAAATAATAACCTAAGCTTTTCAATGGCGGTAAAAATGTAAAATAAGTAGCCTTTGTTTCTGAAGAAAATTACTTAAAATAACTTTTGTCAGCGGAGTAGCACCTTAAATCAGTTACTTAACAATAAGGATTCCAGAAAGTACCATGTGACTGATCACTTTTATTTCGCGTGTTTCCCATAACTACATAATAAGGTTTCTGCGTTGAGTTATTCTTCTATTTTAAATCAAATTAAATTTACACCTATAAGTTGTTGATGTGCCTTATATTCACATCTTATCTTTATTACCACTCCATTTGAAAAAGGATCTGACAACATTTGGGTCACAATAAAAGCAAATGCTGACTTCGCCAACTTTGAAGTCAAAATATGAAACTGATGTATATATATAACATAATATTAGCAGCAATATTGTAGCCCAAAAGACTTTTTGACAGATAGTCCCCGTATATTCGTTTTAACATAAGATAGTAGAAAATCACTTTATGTCAAGAACACTTTATAAAAAACTCTGATTGACAAAAACACCTGTTGGAACAAAAACATATGAAAAAGTATGACGACACACCATTGAACCATTGCATAAAATGGTATTTTAACATGTACTTTTTGGGGTTCAGGCAAATATATATATATGTGTAACACACACTCTCGGTGTCACGGTGTAGAGCTCTACGCCCCGTAGGCTGAAAAATCCGAATAATGTACATGTGTATTATCTATTTCCCTGAAATTTCGGGTGTTGAAAAACTAACTTTTTAACCTATATTTTGTGATATCTCTCTCTTCCGTGCGTTAAAGGGAACTTTCAATGCAAAAGGACAAAAAAAGGACAATCTGTGTATTTATTCTGTAGGCAAATGCAAGTCGATAAATGTGGACACTTGTATTGTACTTATTTCTATTCATATAATTAAGATACTTTCTATAGATAAGACCAATTAAAATGAAGGAGCTGCATATATGAACTTGAACCTGGTAAGTCAATGTGATCACATTGGTTACAATGCTCAATAGGGGCATCGATGTCATATGTTAAATTGTTATACGAGCCTACATGTATGTCAATATTTAAAGATGCACCAGGGCATGACAAATGTAATCAATTTTTCACAGCAAAAATCTAGGGACCCCTGGGGACGATCGTTAGAAACTTTTCTTCAGACTACAACAGGTACATTTACGTTTTTTGATGTACATAAAAAAAACCGTATAACGGTACACTGTGGTTGACTATGTGGCTTTGAAGTTGGGCGTCGCTCTCTCTGTAGTCTGCAAAGGAAATCTTTGCTGGTCTGTGATTGGTCAAATATTTTCAGCTGAGCTGCCTTCAATTTCACTATGAGATAGTCCAGGGGTGTAGGGATCGTAAGTGATCGGAACCCCTGGAGTATCGAGGATGCATGTATGTGAATTATTTAAATACTTACGGTCAAAAGTCCTTTCGTAAAGCATTTTCCCTATATATAGTCTATATTTGTACAAATTTCGCCGGAAGATGCAAAAGCTAGTGAAGGCAGAAAGACTTTATAATTAAAATCTATATAAGATATCTTATATCTATATAAGATATCTTATCAAATATATAAGATATCTTATAAAGTATATAATATTTCTTAGATATCTCAAATAAAAATTAAATAAGATATGTTATATATGTATATACGATATCTCGTATAGAGCAATGGAGGGTATTATTGTCGGGTTAAGCATCTCCGGGTCATAGAAAGTCATGTCACACATGCAGTTGACTTAAAAATGTCATTTGGTTGTCTATACCATTATCCGTGTTCATAATAGGTACGCTCGTTTTCAGTGTTAATCTTGATAATAAGGGAGAATTCATTATTTGCACTACCGCGCCTGACAGCCCCTACTCCAACAGGGGCTTTCAGTTACATTCCTGACTGTACCCGTCCACGTACGTACCGGAAGGCTGTAATCGTACCGGATGTATATATAGCCTGTTATCTATAAATGATTCGGTCCGTTCGAACGTCAGAATAACAACGCACATAATGTATTTGATTTATTATCCGTCTCTAATACGCCTGCATCGTCGATCCTGTTTTAAAATAGAGCTTCTAGAAAGGGGTTAGCTCTTGCAGAATGTAACAAAACGCCTAACACTTATTTTTTCATCTACTTTCACGCGAATCTGACATAAATGTACTAGTCTACATGTACGATGAAAAAAAAAATTAGATTCTTCTACTTGGTAGGTATAGATATTCATCATTGTCGGTATCAGTCGCAGGAAAACTACATACATATAATAATGTTATAAAATATACAAAAAACTATCCTGGCTGTATCCGTCACTTAAAACATAATAATACAACTGATATCCCTGACTGTACCCGTCACATATAGCATGTACAACATATATAACTTACATCCCTGACTGTACCCGTGTTATACAACAAATATCATTTACATCCCTGACTGTACCCGTACTATACATCATCGATAACTTACATCCCTGACTGTACCCGTACTATACAACATCGATAACTTACATCCCTGACTGTACCCGTGCTATACAACGTACATGATAACTTACATCCCTGACTGTACCCGTGCTATACAACGTACATGTATATAACTGATATGCCTGATCGTTAATCGTTTGATAGTACGGGTACAGTCAGGGATGTAAGTTATATACGTCTGATAGTACGGGCACAGTCAGGGATGTTAGTTTTATATGTTGTGTAGCACGGGTATAGTCGGGGATGTAAGTTATATACGTTTGATAGTACGAGTACAGTCATGGATGTAAATGATTTATATTGTATAGTACGGGTATATTCAGGGATGTAAGTTACATATGTTGAATAGTACGGGTATAGTCAGGGATTTAAGTTATATACGTTTGTTAGTACAGGTACAGACAGGGATGTAAGTTATATATGTGGTTTAATACGGGTACAGTCAAGGATGTAAGTTATGTTGGTTTTATAGTACGGGTACAGTCAGGGATGTAAGTCATGTACGTTGTATAGTACATATTTAGACGGAGATTTAATTTATATATGTTGTATAGCATGGGTACACTCAAGCATGCTAGTTAAATATGTTGTAAAGTGCGGGTACAATCAGGGATGTAAATAATAAATATGTATGTTTATAGCACCGGTACAGTCAGGGATGCAAGTTATTTATGATGTATAGTACATATTTAGACAGAGATTTTATTGATATGTGTTGTCAAGGATTTATAAGTATACGTCCTTGGTGTTGTGTAGTATTCTTTTCAATAACAACAGCGCGCCATTCGAATGCACCGAAATAGTCTAGTAACTGACATCCGGTACGACCGCGGCCGTCCCGGTACCAGCAGTGATACAGTCCCCTACTCGTCTGAACTGTCAAAGGTAAGTTTGATACTATGTTAAAAAGGTGTCCTTATAATGGTTAGTTATGACATCGACATTCGGTGTATCAATGTAATCATACGGACTACGCCTAAGTGACATCATGGTATATTCGTTTGAAATTATCTAAAATATGTTTATTGTCTCTGTAATTATTAATGTTTGTGCAAGAAAAGTATTAGGTATCTAATCCAAGAAAAAAAAATCATTTTTGTTCCAGGGCTCCCGTTAGAAATGCAAGTTAAAAATAGACGTAATATATATTCTACTTCTATTTTTAGATATGGATTTTTGTTTGTGATAAAATAGCCTATAGGCTGTATAATGCATGCATTTATTGTATATCTTAGCTAGCCAAGGGCTTCTGATTTACGTGTTGTGGAGTGTAACATTGATGTAAAATCAGAGGCCTTGGCTAGCGGAAGATAGAACTTGATGGACTTAAATTCAAATTTATTTTATCTCTCTTTTTCGTCATAAATGCATAGAGAAACTAGAGAACTAGAGACTGATGTGTGTTTGGCCACACCGTTCCGTAGCCCGTGATACTCTGGCCCGGGACACCAGACTTAGAAAATTATGGACAGATAGATGTATGGTTTAGGGCCCCTAAACAGACATCTATCTGTCATAATGTCTACGTCTGGTGTCAGGGCCAGAGTATATCTCGGGCCTAACCGTTCCGTTATGATGTAATTAATATGAATTATTATATTTTACATTCGAAATTATGCGGTTTGGAAACGGAAAGCATTTGACAAAAAGATCCGGATCCCGAAGAAGGGTAAATCATGGATTAATATACGAGATTACAATACACTGTACAGCGTATAACACTGTACAACGTACATTGTATATTTTCGCACACATTTAATTATTGTATGGTGACATCTTGCTATGAAGAAGCCGAAAAGGAAAAATTTTGTGTTTACTCCGTAATGCCGTAGTCCAGGGTTTGCAGAACACAGGTAAGACACATCTTTGACATGTAGTTGCAGTGTCCGTTTCGGGGGTACCGTCCACACAAGCATTCGTGTGTTACTGTTTTACTTGTTTGTACATGTACCTCAGAACAGTTAGATTTATTTGTGGTGACAAAGGTTTGCACAGCTAATAAATCACGCACAGTGTGGAAACAACTGTAGACAAGTTTTGGCTTTTATCTAATGGTGGTGATAATATAATAATGTTTTGTTGGTTTGTTTATATAAACACAATCATATGAAAACTTCGCACGAGTGGATAAAGATAATGAACCAATAACGATTTATTGTTCATTAGGAAAAAAGGTAATAGTGCTGTCAGATTTAGTAGAAATGCTAAATACATTAGTGTATAAATTAATAGTACTAATGGACGGAGATCTTTACACTGGTATTTAAGTTTAAGTTTTTTTTTTTTTTTTTTTTTCTTGTGTTTTGTAGGTGATAACATTAATTGTTTTCACTTTCAGATCACAAAACAGCGACCATGACCGGACCCGTAACTTCCCAACGTCAAAAGGTGAGTGTTGAAGTTTCAACTTGGTTGTTTCTGCGACGTACAACTGTACCTTAAATCTAAATAGTAAACGAATTTCGTCCTCTCTTAAGTACAACTTATTATTTGGGTATGATCACTGATCATATGATTAGGCCAATTATTTGAAAGAATAACTCAACGCCATCAATATAAAATTCATAACAAATAATTTCTGGTTCTCCATGATACGGGGAGTGTCACGATGTGTAATCACACTCTCATGGAGGCGAGTACAAATGTAACAATTGTTTAAACTGATATACGAAAACTCCCTGTTATTATTTATGATACTGTCCTTAAAAGTTAATAGTAACTCAGTAGATTTAGTTCTTGGTATAGGTTGTAAAGAAATTGACCAATGTGCATCAATTTCACTATTAACAAAAATATATTGTAATAGGCATACAAGATGACACTCAATCTCTTGTATATTAACAATTATTTACGGAAATTTATCAATGCCTCAATGTCTCTATCACAAGATTCACAAATCCAAAATATCTTGTAATACAATTAACACAAGGCTTATGTATTGTAATTATATATAACACATATGTATTACCAGAAATTTAACAAGTTAATCAATTTCAACTATTTCAAGATTAAATCTAAAATATCTTGCAATAGAAAATAAAAGAGGGATATTAGACACTTGTATTACAGGATATGCTTGGTGTGGACAAGTTCAAATTTGCTGATGACTTTTTTTTTGCTAATGTATTTCTATATACTAAAACGTACATTCCTAGATTTTACGGTAGGTGATTATTTGCATTTTTAGTTACTGTGAATTGACAGTTTACTAGTTTAGTTGTCTAATAAAGTATGAAATGTATCGCAAAATTGATAAAAATGTTTCTTCAAGAAAATGAGTAATTTATCACAAAATCAACCAATACTTTCTGTTCAGATAGCTGTACTATGGTTACCTCAAAAGTCCTAATGACTAACATTTTCTTAAACGTTGCAGTTCTTTTTTTCAAAAAAAAAAAACGTTGCTTTTTCTGAAGCTAGCATAAAAATAGGGGGTCATATAGATCAGTGTGCTTGTTGTTTTTTGTCCCGTTACAAAATTTGACATTTTTCAATATTTTTTGCTAACAATTCAAAATTACTTAAATCTCACGATCGAAAAAGTAAAAGTAAAAGACCAATAGTTTATAATTTCACACTTAAATGCTTAACATGTTCATACCGGTGAACCATAATAGATTTACAGCAAAACTGAACTTGATATAGCTAAAAATATCGTCGCACAGGCGATTTAAGTGAAAACGAGGAAGTAAAAAAGGGTAAAAGGAGAGTATCATTTTGGGCTGTTTTTAACGGCCCACTTCAGTGATCAGAGGAATATTTTCCCATGAAGATAACATTAGGGCAGATGCATATAGTATGCTATTCAGAACATCCTATTTTTTTCCGGGCTCATGGTAATTTCAGAGATCAAAGGCCTTTTACCTCTGAAATTACCATGAGCCCAGAAAAAATCTGAAAAATATTTTCTGATTAGCATACAATATGCAGCTGACCCTGAGGTACATTTTATGCAAAATAGTTTTGCTTATCACTGAGTGACCCAAAGTGATACTCCTGCATTCCACCTCCCTGAAAGTGTAAGAAATTCCACTGTTTTTAGATTTGTGTATAAAAAAGTCTATAAACAAATAGATTTTCTATATGGCTACATTTACATATTTGAAAATCACGAGACGTCAACGAGACTTCGAATCTCAACTAGAAACCGATCACACTATCCGTTTTATTCTGATTTTTTCCAAGTTAAATGAAGAATTTTTTGTGAGACAAGGTTGCTCGAGAAATGGCTAACGAAAATGTGGTCACGTTACTACCTGCACTCTTAAGTTTCAAAAAACGTAAAAACTGAATCCCGATTATAAATATTCAAATCACATACAAGATATATATACACAAGGATGCAAGATTGGTGTAGTTAAGGCAAGTATGAGTTTATGAACTAGTCTTCATAGTATAGTATAGTAGAGAAAAAAATTAAATTAAAAATCAAATTATAAAAAGCCGCTCAATTAGACATTTTACTGTCTATGTTGTATATTAGTTTTCGAATATAAAATCGGGGCACTACTTTTTCTTTTTGTGATTTAAATTATTCAACATACAAAATGTAACAAACACGCATAAAGCAATATATATCATATTTAATTTAATAGGTTATCAAGGTGAGAATTTTACATTCAATTTACAATTTAAGTAGAGATTTAATTTTCAATATCGCAAAAGGAGAAAAGTAGTGTCATTTGAAAGGGAAAACTAGTAGTACTGTGCAGAGTTTCAAGAAAATTGGGCTGTGGGCAATTTCTATGGGATTTTTAACATTAGCTTGAATATACCTTTGACTGACGCGGAGAAGTACATTTCTTTCCCTATATGCTGTTTGAACGTTATAGACAAGTTCCTGTTTGTGGGGGCATCTCTAGACAAAGATCATGTCAAAGTCTGCAGACGATAAAGAAAAAGGTTCAGAACACGGCATAGCACTTTGGTCACTCCTAAAAATCATATACCCTTACGACTCTGTCAATGACCCTGTAGGGTTTTAGGAAACCATGCAGTCTCCCTCCAAAGGAAGTATTCTGGAGTAGATTGACATGCGAAACAAAGTGCGATATAAATATATGAAAACACGCTGTTAAAGTATGGGAAAACATTTGATGCAAGCGATCTCGGATAATATTCTGATCTCTATGTGCTAATTGATGTACTTACCGACGTGTTTAGAATCGTTTGGGTACGGCTCATTTTTACACTGCTCTTGGATTAACTTTGCAAGCAATATTTTACATGATTATATGACAAATGGGAAATTACTGAACATTTCTCTTAGACATGGGAAGAATTGCAAATGTCTTTTGATATTTTGATTGTATGCGATGACTTTAAGACAGAAAGATGTCAACTTCCGCACTAGTCCTGCATGGCTATCCATGATTTTGTAAATTAAATTACCACAGGCATAACCATTACTGTATTTTATCAATATATAATCTTCAAACTTGTCTATTGTGTGTTTATACTTATCTTTATCTGTTAGGCGAAATTCCAAGTGTTTTTTTTAGTTATCTTTAATTATTTCATTATATTAAATAACTTTTGATTTCTGATATCGGAAATTCTAATTCTGATATCGGATATTCTAATTCTGATATCGGAAATTCTAATTCTGATATCGGATATTCTATTTCTCATATCGGAAATTGAAACAAATTTCAATATCAGAAATTGTATTTCCGATATCAGGAATTCAATTTCCGATATCGGAAAGTCAAGTTATTTTACCATGCAAATAACGCAGCTACCAGGGAGCAGTTATTACAGCAGAAAGAAGGAGAATTTCGGATATCGGAAATAGAATTCCTGTTATCTGAAATATAATTTCCCATATCAGAATTGGAATTTCTGATATGGAAAATTGTTTTCTAATTTATGATATCGGAATAAGAATTAGGATTTCCGATATCGAAATAAGAATTTCCGATATCGGAATTAGAATTCCCGATATCCGATATCAGAAATTTAATTCCGATATCGGAATTAATAGAATAAAAAGTACCTTGGCTTGCCATAAATAAGTCTCCTCCTGTGAGAGGACAGATGAGTATTTTGTTGTTATGCTTTTTATAAATAAACAATTACTTTGAAAAAAAAAGATCATAAAATATACTTTTTGCTGCATATTAACTTAAATAGCGAATCGTGAAGCTTACATAGACAGATGGATAGCCTAATATGAATGTTGTCTGAAGATGGTCAGGTAGTCGGATACTCGCAAAGCGATAACTACATTATTATGTTTTGTTTGTTTGTTTGCTTGATTTTTTTTATAGAAATTAGACAATAAGAGAGGAGTATAATGCTGCTGTTCGTGTCGTGGGTTCATCTAGGTGCAGACATTTCTGTCTTTCTGTCGGAAATTACAGAAGAAATTTCAATAAATAGTTATAAAAAAAAGAAAAAAAGAAAAAGGTTAGCATGTTGGCAATTTTGTGCTGTCACTGCAAGAAAGCTCTGATTGAATATCGAATTTCATTAGCAGACTCATTCCCCCTTATCCTTTGTTCTAAAAGCCTCTTGGTGATATTTTGGCTTCTTGAATATTTATTACCATTCACACTTGTTTTTTCCAGTAAGGCTTTTTATTTTAGCTAATCCAATTTTTAAGCATACATTTTTTATATACATGTATCCTATTATTGAACCTGACGCAATGGCTTTGGAAGTGAGTTTTAATAACGTAGTAATTTATTATAGGAATCATAACTCCACTTTATCTCTTAGTCAATCTAATGGCCACATCACAGAACATTGTGTTAAACGTAACATTACATCACTTTTAAATAATCGATTAATTTCTTACTAAAATACTCTTTGCTTTAATATTGTTACTTTTGATCGTTTCAGATGCTGCAGCAAGGAACAGTCGAACGTGTTATTCCTGTTGGATAGTCAACTTATATAAATGTTTTAAGGCGAATTAAGCTCACAAGAGGAAAATAATTAGTATGAATGGAAAATATTATATCTGTCAGCTGCTGCATTTGTTAAAATACCTTCCATAGCCAGATGACATGTATTGTCTTTTGTTTCAGTGCCTTCCTTTTTTTGACAGAGCTTGAATATGAAATGAAATGGCTGACTTACTTTGAAAAAAAAAAAAAAAAACAAAAAAAAACTGAAAATTTACATCATGGTATTGTTTTGTTCTGAAAGCAACTTATTTTTGGTTACCGATGCAACATCTACCAATAACGCTTCAGCACTGATATTTGGAGATAAGTTTTATCTATTGGGACTAAGAAGCGGTAGTTAATTCCAGCCTTATTTTCATGGAAGCTGACCAATTAATACACGTTTCAAGTGATCCTTCACGGACTAAACTATACTCTTATGTGTAGTGGTTAGTTACAGATTTGTAATCTGTCATAAAGCAAGGATTTCATGGAAAAAAATCATCTCTCTTCCAGAGTATCAAGAGCATTTTTCAAAATGGACAGAAGACCCAGAAGTTGGTAAGTAGCTAATGTACTTTAATATTAAAAAAATTACCTATATATCTAAATGGTATGGAGATATACCACAAAACTCTGGGTGCACTCTTAATAAAGAGGAGTATGGCGGGTATGTACTCGGATTGTATTATTTCACACCAAAAGTAAAACAAACTATTCATTTGGGTGTGAATTTTGGCCCTCTTCATAGTGGCCGGCCATGGTCTATATGTTTTATGTTGTGTTTAAATATAAGTGTCAGATTTGTATGGTTTGACATGGCATTAAGGTCTGGTATGAGTTTATTTCTAGTAATGAAGGGAACTTGGAAGTGGGGCGTAAGGGAAGCAGTGGGGGTTTACCTTCAAACATTAAAAAGACCAGTAACTGTTTTGGTTATATAAAGAGGACAGATAGAATGGTTTTAACAATTTACTATACCAAATGTTCGAAATACAACAATGATTTTGTAATTATTTCAGTGTTTAGAAAAAAAAAAAAACATTTTCCCTAAGTTTTACATCACCATTAAAATTTCACCACAGTCTTAATTTTCCCTTTTTTTGATTTATTAAAAATACAATATCCTCACTAGATACGACTACTGTAGTGCAATAGCTTAAACTGATACATCAATATGATTACCTTGCGATATCCCTTCGAATATTTAAAAGACATTTTTGGTTCCGATAGGTCAGGAAGACCTAATATCATCATGTATCGTACGTCGTCGTTGCGCCGTCCGTTTATCTTTTCATTCAAATGACTTATTCTTAATAACCCAAAGGCCTACGGTACCGACATTGGACCTGTAGCATGAAAGACTACTAAAATTTTTTAAATGAATGACCTTGACCTTCATTCAAGGTCACAAGGGCAAAAAAGGTAATAAGATATTATCCATTTAAACAGTGATATTTGCAATGCCTGAAATTCAACAATTTGGTGCAGATGGACAGAGCTCAGTTGATCAAAGTGTCATGGCTTAGATATTACTGTTGATTGTTATCAATTTACGAGTTAACAGTAATACTTTAGGTTAGTAATTTTGTATTCTCACTTTTTATCAACTTAGGTCTTTACATCTACAACAAACTAGTGATTTAGAGACATGCACAATATCGCTAGATTTAATATCGGATAACACCTAAAATTATTTTTAAAACTCTTTTGCTTAGTTTACATAGCATGTCTCAGGTGTATATCATTTTGGAATAATACCGGATTACAAAATATTATTCGCGAAAGAATATTAATGTAATGAATATGTGTATGTTTCAGTATTGCAAAAAAAAAAAAAAAAAAAACCGATCTTATAGGAACACAAATCCTTTAAATATGTCTAAGGAAAAGGGATTTGGAATGTGGCAGATCGACGTTTTAGCTGCGAAAATAAAGACTGAAGTCACGGTTAGTGTTTATAAAATTGAGTTTTCGTACGGAGGCAAATTAAGCTCAACATAGAAAATAATTTGTATGACTGATCAAATTGTTTTTATCTGTCAGGTGCTGCATTTGTTAAAATACTTTGGACATTGTTCTATGAATGAATATCACCTTCCGTGTAGCCAGATGACATGTACTGATTTTTCTTTGTTTCAGTGCCTAACCTATTTTCACAGAGCTTTCTAATCCTTCACGGAAGCTGACCAATTAATACACGTTTCAAACTGATCCTTCACGGACTACACTATGCTCTTGTGTGTAGTGGTTAATTACAGATTAGTAATCTGCCATAAAGCAAGGATTTCATGAAAAAAAAATCATCTCTCTTCCAGAGTAACAAGTGCATTTTTCAAAATGGACAGAAGACCCAGAAGTTGGTAAGTAGCTTATATCATTTAATATAAATACATTGTATATACATAAAAGATATACCACAAAACTTTGGATGTACTTTAAATAAAGAGGAGTGTGACGGGTATGTACTCAGATTGTATAGTTTCACACCAAAAGTAAAACAAACTTTTCATTTAGGTGTGAATTTGGGCCCTCTACATAGTGACCATGGATGATATGTTTTATGTTATGGTTAATGTACCTGAGGGCTCGATAGTCATAGTATGACATGGCAAAAACGTCAGGTCCCTTTCCAGTAAAAATATGCATACTTTTTGCATTGACATATATGTTATAACACAAAAATTATGGAATTAGGTGAATGGCAAGTGGTGCGATCCAAAAAGTACTTTTCAGGTAGGTTAGGTTCAGGATGACCTATTGTCATCATGTGTCGTCCATACGCCGTCTGTTATACATAAACTTTTTTCATTCCAACAACTCGTCAATAACTAAGAACCCTTGCAACCTGATGTGGTGCATGTAGCATGCCAGAATGAAGGGCTACCAAGTTTTGTTCAAATTAATGACCTTGACATTTATTTAAGGTCACCAAGATCAAAAAGGTAATATTTCTTAAATGACATCTTGTCAATAACTAAGGGTCCTAGAAACCTGATATTAGCCTGTATACAGCTGGGATGAAGGGCTATCAAACTTTAAATGATTTAATTTGGTCATTTAAGGTCACAGGCTTCAAATGGGCTTAACTATTTAAACAACTTCTTTTCAATAATAATAACCCTAGAGACCTGATATTGCGCCTGTAACAGGCTAGGATGATGGACTACCACGTTTGGTTAAATTAATGACCTTGACCTTTATTCAAGGTCATCTGGATCAAATAGGCAAAATTACTTAAAAAGACCCCTAGAGACTTGATATTAGGCCTGTATAATGCTGGGAAGAAGGTCTTCCAAGTTTGTTCAAATGAATAACATTGACCTTCATTTATGTCACATTGTTTCAATATGCGATAAATCCTTAAACGACATCTCTTGTCAATAACTAAGAGTCATAGAGACCTGATATTAGGCCTGTATATTGCTGGGATAAAGGGCTATCAAGTTTGTGCTTATGCTGACATTAATGCAATGTCACAGGGGTCAAATAGACTACAATTTAACCGACGTACTATATATATTGTATTAATAGCCCTTTTGGCCTCTTGTTTCAAATTTATTTTAATGTTATCATACCAATGCAGAAGAATTAAGAAACAATGATCAAGAATACATTCTATATTTAAATTTTATCAACATTGGACCAAACAGAACATTGACCTCCCACATACACGTATTTCAAAAAGCTTTTTAAGGGTCTCTGACCTGACTTTTCATGTCATACCATCTAATCCCTAGCTACAGTTTATGTATCTATCAATCTAATTAAAATTAGACGTTATTTCTCCACTACGATGTTCTACGTTACGCTCCAATACAAGATCTAACAATGCCTCGTTTAGGGTCACCTCAGCATGACTTCTAGCTTAGAATCGGAACATTTCAGGAATACTCTTAGCCGTTTATACTTCCGAATGAATGAATCAATCATACCGAAGATTCCGTAGGCGAGACGCTGATTGGCTAACCACAGGGATCATGCTCAGGACTCCGAACAGGGTGTTGTTAGATCTTGTTTTGGAGTGTAACGCAGATCATCGTAGTGGAGCAGAATTACAATTCTAATTTTAATTAGATTGTGTATCTTTATACAAAAATAAAACGTTTGACCACCAGGGCGACTAATTTGACACCCTCCGAACTTCCCTTGTTATTCTGAATTACACAACTTATACGCTATAAATATAGTGTGTGTACGTGGTGTAAGAAATTATATTTTAATAAATTGCGTTGAAAGTGTGACCGCTATGAACCTTTTGAGTGCGCCGTGGTAGCCAATCGGAGGCGATATACCAAACGCCAAGGTCATCTTAGTTCATCGGCAATACACTTTCCTTTTTGAACGACTCCCGTTTAGATACCAAATGATCCAGGACTTGTATAAAGGACTCTCATTTGGAACACATCATCCGATTTGGAACCCTAATAATAAATTCAGTCGAAGAGTCTGATGTATGAAGCGGATAAATTAGATTGAATAGCCTGGCATATTTTTTCTACTCTCAAGTAGTTCCAAAACTAAGTATTTCTTAGAGCAAAAGCGCAACCTAGCGGAGAGAATTGATACAAAAGAAGATATAGTTCAGTCTATCGAATAAAGTGTATAACGGTGATGTTTTTGTTTAAATTAATTATTGAACAACTAAAAACGCTGAATTTAATTAAAAAAGGTCAAATTGATCACTTGTGTTAATTTTTGCTGTTAAAGCTGCATCATCAAATGAACAACCGTTCAACAGTCAATTGAAAACCTACTAGAGAACATTTAAATATATCGGGCTCAAACATAAAAATCATTACCTTAGGCTTTCCGGACCATCATTACCGGGTAGCAGGTGAGCGATTTATGCTTATTAAATTAAGCCAATTAAAATGCTCGTTACATGTACATACATATTAAATTGTATTTCTTAGCAGGTTATATCTTGTGCTTTCGTGCATGGTCATGAAATACATGCATTTTTTGACACCAAATTCAGTTTTATTTTCGACTATACTCTCTGCGATGCATACAATATCACATATTGACATAAGAGTATTCATAGCCATGTTTAGTTATTTTACCTTTATTTATTGTTGATACTCATGTTTTATATATGCATCAAGGATAGCGTATTCTAAATCGGAACAATATACCTCCATCTTTCTCCAGAGTTATGAACCTTTGCTACAAAACGATCAACCGACTTGTTTCAGCCATGAATAGGTGCAGTGAGTTATATTAATAGGCCCCACCTTATTAGATTACTTTCAACAAACACAATACTGGTACAAAATGATGGTATGGTTAATGGTAATGAAAGACCCATTGTGTTCGCTTCGGGCACGCTCGCGCCCAGTTAGAAAAACATCGCTCAATTAGAGAAAGAGGCTCTAACCCACATCTTTGGAGTAAAACAGTTTCACAAGTATCACATCACACTAGCAACTGATTATAAGCCGTTCACGATCATTATGGGACCAAAGACTGGAGTACCATCTTTGGCAGCAGCCCGTATGCAGCGCTGGTTCTTGATCTTGTCGGCATAGCAAAACGACATAGAATGCCGCAAGGCCATATAACACGGTAACGCCGACGCGTTCTCGAGGTTACCGCTTCGAGGAAAAGTAAAGCCAGAAAGCGGCTGACAACTTCAAATTTTCAGAAATTGATAAGCTTTCGGTGTTATTCGAGGATATTGGCCAAGCGACACGGAATGATCCGGTTCTTTCACACGTGTTGGACTACACAGTAATAAAAGAATGGCCCAAACACGTCAACGATGAGGAGCTTAAACCCTATTTCCTGAGGAAAGAGCAGTTATATTCCGAACAAGGATGTGTACTGTGGGGCCTTCGTATTATCATACCCATTCCATACAGAGAACGATTACTTAACTCAGATCTTCATGATCAACACATATGCATGTGCCGAAAAAAAAACTGGTTCGAAACTACTTATGGTGGGTAGGAATCAATAAAGAAATCGAACAAGTTAGTTCGTGTGGAGTGTGTCAATCAGTTCTTAATCAACCGGTGTCCGCGCCTCTCCATCCTTAGAGTTGGTCTACCCGCGTATGGTAGAGACTCCATATTGATTTCGCAAAACGACAAACACTATTTCTTCGTCCTTATTGACAGTCGTTTTAAGTGGTTGGAATGCGTAAATACGGCAACCACGATATTGCCAAAGACTATTGGAGTTATACGTTCTATGATCGCTTCATATGGTCTCCCCGAAGAGATCGTGTCAGACAATAGACTACAGTTTGTGTCGGAAGAGTTTTTGGAGAAAGATGGGGTAAAACCCATCTTAGAACATCCTTAACATCCGTCTTCAAACGGAGCCGCAGAGAGAATTCGCAAAAACCATCATGACAAAGGACCCGTTTGCGTTAGGATATTTTCGCGTAACCAATCGGTTCGTGTTAGTAACCAATCGGTTCGTGTTAGGAAAAGTGGATCGTCGGATCCGTGGTATAACAACTTGGACCCTTGACGTACTTGATTAGTGTAGGTAGAACTTTGAAGTACTTTAATGTAGATCACATACTGGCAATTTGAGAGCAATCTGTTCGAACAACCAATCGAACGTTTCCAGGGAACAACCTGTCATGAGTGAACCAGATTTTCCAGTAACAACTTAAAATCCAACTAGTTCTGTAGAGGTTCTGTGTTCAGTTTCCATGAGTTGTGATTTGTTAGTTAACGGTCCGAGGTTTAAACTTTCTAATTTTACCACTTTTTATTAAGTTGCAGCACTGGAAGTATTTTAATTATAAAAGTGAAAAAATCTGTTTAACGTGTACACGTAAAAATAGGTTCGAAAGATGCCGAATCATTCCGAACTCTTCCGAACATCGTCGCGATAATCTCGAAGTAACACGAGGGTTGTGAAACCAAGAGAAATATCAACAATTTTTCGTTCACGTGGTCGACCTCAGCAGACTGGATCTACAAAGAAATTAATGCTCGCACATTGCAACTTTTGATACACACAATGTAGAATTGCGGCAATGTGTGAATAAGATGTTTCAAATACTCGCTCTGTGGACATAAGGCATGATTTGCTCATATAAGCCAGAAGGAAAACGTAAACAAACACATGTGCGCTTACGCTAGTTACCTGGATCAACACGTGCAGGACGTGTGGACGTCAGTCACGTGATACGATTCGGAATTCCGACAAAACCCGAAAGTACTGAATATGGCGGAGATTGAAGGCGTTTTATTCAAAGCCAGGAATATATGATCCCTAGATTTCGGCTATTTTACAGACTGACATATGGTTTTGGGGAGCTCAATCATCAAGTTACATGTCCACATTCAAATATCAAATGTTAAAACGACATATCCTTACAGTGAAAATTACAAGAAATACAACTTTAAACAAACTGACATCGGCCAAGTAACAACAAATAATATGGCGGATCGCGGGCATATTCATAATGGAATGAAACCTGTTTTCCCAAAACATTCAGTAATTTGACCGATCTGCTAATGTTATACCTGTGTAAAACTGAAAACAATTTGCAGTTTTAAGATGAAGGCCATTGAGTGGAAAGTATTCAGAGAAGGGGACTTCCGGCAAGGTAAAAGACTTCCAAAGCTAACTGAAAAGTATGGTTCAATATGTTTTAAATATGTGGATGGGGACATGAGAGCTAAAAATGTCACCGAATCAGAGGACAGTGCTGATGGCATAAACACGCAGGAAGACTTGATAGTACAAGAAGTAGCTAAACACAATAACTGTATTATGATATTGGAATTTCCTGTTTACTCAATTGTCAGATGGAACGGACACAAAGACCATAAAGATTCTACAGTTTTTCATGACCAGAAAATGGCATTGCATAAACATCAAGTTCTATCCCTGAATCATCAATAACTGTCTTCATAGCCATAGTCATCCATTAATTTTTTTGACTTATACAAGAACTGTAAGACTAGACAATTTAACAACCTTATAGCCACAACCTCTACATAGACAGTGTACATTCGCTATACCTCAGAAAATTGCATTTGTAGGTTCCAATTGGATAAATATTGAGGTTAATGATTTTTTCGAAGCGATTAAATAAATATCGGCTGGTGGCCACTTGGAATTTTAACAATGATTGAAATTGGCTATTTCTTATGAAATGCTTAAGGATATCCCATGTTTATGTCCACCTTTGCCCCTATTTGTACATACTAGTAAGGGTATGGAAATCAGACATCCATATTGGATTTTGACAAAACTGGTTATGTCACTTTAGGGTAGTGTCGTCATGCTATCCATGGTGCAAATGCCTTCATGAGATAATCATAGAAAAGGTGATCCGTCTTTCCTTTAATGATATAGACGTTCCATGGTGGACGTCATGATCCTTCTAAGATCTTCTAAGAAATTGTCATTTTGCATAAGGGCGTTTAGCATTTTGCATCAAGCATGCTGTACCCGCAAGATATTATAATGGTTTGTTTTAATCATATATATATATATATATATATATGTATACATGCATGTTTATTGCATGAGGGGGAGATACCGTTTTTGTTGTTATCTTAAATGACACATTCAAATTTCACATTGTTTAGAAACGATTTTGTCGATATATACACATTTATGTTTCAGTAATGTATCGGTAGGTCTTCATACTTTTTATCTCTGAGAATTCGATTATTTGGACATAGTAAAATACACGCACCGTACGTTCATTTTGCAGATTCGTACCACTTGCACTTAATTGATACGACACCGTCTCATAGAACGTGTTAGGGTTTTCCCAATATAGCGACGCCTATATGAAAGATACGCTTTGAATTCAAAACTGGTTATTTTCTATCTTGATAGCATTATGAATATAAAAAACAACACCTAAGCACGTTCAAAATGCATTTGAAAACCCAGTTAATCATATTTTAACGAATATGTATTTTTATGTTCTGTTTTCATCAGAAAGAAAATTTCAATGTCAAATGAAATACATCATGTCAACCATCTTGGAACCAGGTGGTGAGTTTCAAGAAAAAATAATGAAAAGGAACGAAACGAACCACTTGTACCAGTTTCGGTTCGGTCTGGTATAATGCGTTACAGCAGAACAATTTGTACGAAAACCGCAAATGGTAACGCTCGGGTATAAGTTCGCTGTTTATGAAGTCATGTTACCGTTATAGCCGCTTATTTACGCGGGGGTCATAAATTTGTCTCGGTTTTAACCTTCAAAAGAAAAACATCAAATTTGAACGGTTTCTAGCACACCTGGTTCGACGTTTCCGTCTTCGTCACGTCCAGCTCAAATCGACTTCTTCAAAGCTGCTGGGTCGGAATTGAACAAAATTGAAATGGTAGCACCTTATGGTGATACTGACTAAACATCGGGGGTCTGAGTGGCAGAGTCAAAAGTTGTTCCTTTGGTTATTTCCGTATAAACGTACTTCTTATATTTACAAGGTGGTGACATACTTATGGGGTGGGGATTCAAAGTTGTAAAAATGATAAGACTGACCTACTGGAGGCTTGTACAAATGGTGTGGCTGACTCCTGGTGGTGGGGCCAAAAAGATCATTTTGGTTATTTCCAAAATGATGATTTCTTCGAAACTAAGCATTTGATAACACTCTTATTGTATATGTAGCTTCTAAATGGAGTTGTGATTCAAAATTGTACAAAAGTTGGGATTGCCCCACCGGAGACCTGAGAGGCGGGACCAATAGTGTCGATTTGGCTATTTCCATATAAACGTCATCTTCTCTGAAACTGAGCATTGGAAAACACTTATATTGCAAAAGTAGCATCCTTATTGGATTGGCATTCAAAATTGTACAAAAGCTGCTGTTGACCCTTGAGGTCCTGTGGGCGGGACCAAAAGGGTAAATTTAGTTAATTTCATATAAATGACTTCTTCTATGAAATGAAGCATTATATACTCATATTGCATTGGTTTCACCTTTATGGGGTGGTAATTTAAAATTTTACAAGTGGTGGGACTGATCTCAGGGGGCCAGAGGGGCGGGGCCAAAAGTTTAAGTTTGGCTATTGCCTTATTTACGACTTCTTCTCTGAAACTAAGAATGGGATAACACTCATATTGCAGTAGTATCATCCGTATGTGGCTTGCATTCAAAATTGTACAAATGGTGTGGCTGACCCCTGATGGTGGGGCCAAAAAGATCATTTTGGTTATTTCCAAAATGATGATTTCTTCGAAACTAAGCATTTGATAACACTCTTATTGTATATTTAGCTTCTCAATGGGGTTGGGATTCAAAATTGTACAAAAGTTAAGGTTGCCCCACCGGAAACCTGAGGGGCGGGATCAATAGTGTCAATTTGGCTATTTCCATAATATGACTGAAGGCAAGGCCTTAAAGGGCGCAGCCAGATGTTTTAATATGAATCATGCACGGCATAGGAAGAGCGAAGCTCTGCTTGATTATTTTATTTTCTATTTCATGTAGAAGACATAATTTAGAAATAAAAGGACGCACTTTAAACTATAGAAGTATCTGATATTATAATTGTCTAGCATAAACTCAAAGAAATGAACTCAAAGATTCGGATTTCTCTGTGTCAATTCAAGGCCAGGAGTGCCGCGTATGCGAATCCTATGATTTCGCGCCATTTGTTGACGTTATGTGACGTCATGATTCCTTGTGCTCATCTTCGCCTTGGTGGATATTTTGACTGCATTCTTTAGCTTTTAATTTTCAAAGTGTTATTATCATTATTTAAAAAAATAATAAAAAAAAATAATGTTAAATTACCCCTGTTATGCATTTGCATTAGTTAAATATATATTTACTGGGGAGAGCAGTACCGGAGCAAGGCACAACCTCCACAAAATGGCGGCCGCAAACTGAAGCTGTCAGTGTGTTGGATTGGATTTTGAAGATAATGTTTTTCTTATATTTTTGTGTATCCGTTACATTAGAAGTGCTTTGCACTTCGTGCCCTTTGGGAACGAAGGGCTGCGCCCTTATAAACGTCATCTTCTCTGAAACTGAGCATTGGAAAATACTTATATTGCAAAAGTAGCATCCTTATTGGGTTGACATTCAAAATTGTACAAAGGCTGTTGTTGACCCTCGAGGTCCTGTGGGCGGGGCCAAAAAGGTAAATTTAGTTAATTCCATATAAATGACTTCTTCTGTGAAATGAAGCATTAGATACTCATATTGCATTGGTTTCACCTTTATTTAAAATTTTACAAGTGGTGGGACTGATCTCAGGGGGCCACAGGGGTGGGGCTAAAAGTTTTAGTTTGGCTAAATTCCTTATGACTTATTCTCTGAAACTAAGAATGGGATAACACTCATATTGCAGTAGTAACATCCGTATGTGGCTTGCATTCAAAATTGTACAAATGGTGTGGCTGACCCATGGGGGTGGGACCAAAAAAATCAATTTGGTTATTTCCAAAATGATGATTTCTTCGAAACTAAGCATTTGATAACACCCGTATTGTATTTGTAGCTTCTTAATGGTGTTGGGACTAAAAATAGTACAAAAGTTTGGGTTGTCCCACCGGAGACCTGAGGGGCGGGACCAATAGTGTCGATTTGGCTATTTCTATATAAACGTCATCTTCTCTGAAACAAAGCATTGGAAAACACTTATATTGCAAAAGTAGCATCCTTATTGGATTGGCATTCAAAATTGTACAAAGGCTGCTGTTGACCCCCGAGGACACTCATATTGCAATGGTATCATCTTCATGGGGTGGTGATTCAAACTTGTACAAATATGGCAGTTTGGCTTTTTTCATATAACGACTTCTTCTCTGAAACTTAGCATTGAGTAAACACTCACATTTATTGAAAACATCATTATATGGTGTGGATTCAAAATTAAGCAAAGCGTGTGGTTACTTTGGCTTATTCTAAGATTTTTTGTGATAATTACTAAAAAAAACCCCAAAAACAGGTGGGCCTCATGTAAATTTTCGCTATCTGACTTTCAGGGTATATATGGTTCGTCCATTTTTTAATAATTCGTGTATCAAATTTCACGATCAAAGTATTATTCTGCTTAATCGCGAAAATAACTGTCTATACGGTATCATGTACATGTCAAACTATCTCAAGTAATGCAGTAAATGCCTACTTTCAGTTTGAGGAGGATAGAGAGGTGAAGCATTTGACTTTACGTATTCGCCAAACAAGTAGGTATAAGTAGCTTTAATAGACATTGATCACTGTATACAATATTTAAAGATGCTCCACTACTGATAAATGGTATTTTTTCACTATCAAAAACAGGAGGAGATGATTTAGTATTTTTTCAGTTACAAAAGTTACTTACTTTACACCATTACCACCATTGAAAAGTTTGAGCTTCTAGTTTTACTTCAAGTTAAAATTAAAAAAAAATCTAATTGCATCCCGAAAAAATGCCGAGGCACTATATCCAATATGGAATGAAGTACTGATTGTGCATGCACCAAAGGCAAAATAAATCATTTATATTATTTTTTGTCTTAATTAGACATATATATGCACGATTAAACAAAACTTGTTGTTCAAGTTATCATTTATGCTCTGTCGGCGATGGAGCATCTTTAACTTTATAATCAATAATTAATGTTTAATTAATATATAATATATGTTGTAATTAGGATATCGCGGGTAGATATTTCCTTAGTAACAGTACCGGGATAAAGATGCCGACAGGAGGATGCTATTTTTGGTCATCTGGTGGCTATCACAAACAGTACACCTATTGTAAATGCCTACTGTCCGTCATTGCGCAGGTTCAACTTCTTCTCAATAACAAGAAAAGCACAGATTTCTAATATTGTAATGCATTATGCTGAAAACTTTAAACACTTTTTTACACTGACTTGTGTTAACATAATAGCTTTTAAACATAGAATCCAGAAAAATCTCGAAAATGACATGTTTGCTGAGAATGAAAATTGAATTGCAAATAAGAGTGAACCCATAAATACTGTACTATACTATAATGACCCGTATTCCAGTCGAGAGGAAAGGACATATTTACTTATCCCTAGTGAATGGTAGAAAACACTAAAACATGTTCCAAGCATATCAGAACTCATGTTAACATCAAAATCATTGGCCTCTTGATTAAGTATCTTATGTCTATATACCAGATCTATTATAACAAAGATGAAAGCAGAATACTCGTTTGCCCCATTTTCACGAAACATTAGCTTTATGAAACTCGTTTTCATTTCTGATGCATTAGTTTTGTAGAATATATTGTAGAACATAGATAGAGTTTGGAAACTCCTTCTTTTGCTTTGTTGATAGGATGGTAAGTATGTAAGGTATTATGCAATGGTTTGTTCAAAGTTGTTTGGTCTAAACTCTGAGAGACAAAATCGCTCAATAAAGGTTCATATACATGTAACAGTACTCGCGAAATCTATAATTTCTTGCATGACTTTTTCTTCAGTTTGGAAAGTATGGTTCACGTAACATCTGCGATGTCGGTACATGGCAGATTTGCCCACATGGGATTCGAACTCGCACATACATTCGGAGATACTCACCATATTACCAAAAGTGTCTTTCATCTTTTAGTTGTCGTAAGGCGTTGTCTCTCGGAATTTGAAAGTTAAGAGGGAAATAAAAACAAAAAACCCTCACATATTGACGAATTATTCGCATCTTTTAAAGAATACAAAACAAAACCATAGTTATAGATATATAGTGCCCGCCCTAATAAACTATAACTATGTTAGAAGGATTTTTAAAATGAAATTATTTTCCTCAATATTCTAGGAAACATGGAAACAGTACTGAAACAATGAGAAGTCTTCAATAAAACCTTGGTGGACAGTGTTTTACAATTAACATGAATAAACATTGAAAGTGTTTTGCGAGATGTGAAGATGTATGTTTCCACAACACTATGCCAGACGATACGATGCTCTGAGAAAAGAATTTGAGAAATAAATATAGCACATTTTGGAGTGGAATGTGTGAAGGAACGTGTGTTGTTTTCATTTTAATCGGTTACACACAGTGAATACCGACGATATATAACAAACCCCAAAAATAAAATTACGAGAGAACAAGTTACTGCCATATGACAACATTTAACTAACTATATCGTCATTTGAATGCCGCAACGTTCAGATAATACCACAACTTGTTGTAATAATTGAGTCGTAAACAAGAAATGACAGGACGCAGAAAGTCGGTTAAGATGCGTGTCGATAAAGTTGATATTGTCTATTGATATAACAATTTATTGTAATATTTCATTCGTAAAATAAAATGTTTGAGATATAGAACTCATCGGGAATGTTATATCGATTTGGATATCGACTTATTGTAGTAAATGTGGTAACGCTGAAAAAAAATTATGCCCATAAACTGTAATGTGTTGTTTCTCACACTTTGGTTACGTAGCCGTGTATAGGAAACATATCCATGCGCGCGCGTATGTGTGTGTGTCCATCTAACGTTAGTAATCAGACATGATGCAATACGCATCAATTCTACATACTTTCAAATCACGGGAATAGTTGTACCTATAATACAAAACTATGGCAAGCCAATTTAACATTTATTGAAAGGGAAAGGCTTATCCCGTATATAAACATTTATATAAGATATGTCATAAACAATAAGATATCTTATATAAATAAAATATATGCAGTCGATATACAAATACGATATCTTCTATAGAATATTTTGTTTATATGTTATATAACACATCTGATATAGTATATAGCGGGTCACGTGGGGTACCGACGTCCAATGAGATTGGAGGAAAAACCAAGAAAATTAATAAAGGACATGTTACATCTTCCACTGAATTTTGCCCACGAACCAAATTTTACTAAACCCAGGTGGATTTTGTAATACTATGACAGAGAACCTTTAAGATACCTTTAAAGAATTTCAAAAGCCCCAGGGGCCTGTGCTAGGGATGATTTAATGTTGCCATCCCGTAGTGCACACCAGAGTTCCGTTTTAGATCCAAAACTATATCAAATTAATGTTCAATTTCGAAAACCGATATCACGTTCTCAAAAGTATACATTTCCGCAGATTTTGACTCAACGAATGCAACTTAAAAATTTGAAATATTTTTTTACCGGTCTTGAAAAAAAATAGCCAAATTTGGAGGTCTATATTTAGCAATATCAAAATTTCGCCAAAAGGGTACACCCACTTCCAGTTCTTGTACACCAAAAATATTTAGTAACTTTTTAGGACATAATGTTAGAAAACTATATTAAAAATTTCAAAAAAAATCCATGATCGGTAAAGTTGTCATCTAAAAGACTGTGGTAGTTTTTTCAAGAAAAATCATATATCCTTATATGGCTCGTGTAATGATAAATTAAAGGGTGCAAACTATTATATTTCTATTAAAATGATATAATTTCATTAATGGAATGATTTTCTGATTATATTTACCACTGAAATGTTATTATTTAGCGCATTAAGAAAAAACATTTAATCTTAAACCCCAAAAGATAGGGTACTTCTATAGAAGATTTGTAGCTGAACAGAGTTTTAACTGAAGTAGTTTACCTACTTCCGGTTCTTGTACACAAAAGTATTAAGCAACTCTTTAGAACATTATGTAAGAAACCTTTGTTCAAAATTAAAAAAAAATATGACCGGTAAAGTTGTTTACTGAATGGTAAATTAGCGTGGGATAGTTTTTCAAGAAAAATCATATATCCTTATATTGCTCATATAATGACAAATCAAAGGGTGTAAAGAATTTCTATTGACATTAATAGAATGAATTCTTGATAATTGTGGGCAGTGAAATGTTATTATTTAGTGCATTTACGAAAAAAAAGTAATTTAAAACCCCAAACGGTGGAGTTCTACTATAGAAGATTTTAAGCCAAACAGAAATGCTAATAAACTATGGTCAAAATAATAGGGAAAATCATCAAAGGAAAAGCTGTATATTTTTGAAAGCTTCTACGAATATTCTTCCCATAACAAAATCATGTTTTAGTATATTATTGAAATTAGAAACAAGAATCACCAAAAGTATAGGAAATGATAAATCCAGGAGCTAAAGAAGAAAAGTTAATGCTTCTGCATTAAAGTTACCAATTTTATGTCAACCGTTAGATGTCACATGACATTTTATCAAGCATTGAACTTCTTTCATTCGGCATTCATAGCCAACATGAATGGCAACTGGAGAGAGGCAAATTCCATAAACGCGCTAGCGCTTCATGTTGAATTAATCTCTGTCCAGTTGGCATTTATATTGGCTATTAATGCCAACTGAAAGACGTTAAATGCTTTAAAATTGTAACCATATCTAGATATATATTATTCCAATTTGGTTATAATTTTATGATGAAACCCCAAGGGGTTTTGCATCTATAATGAATAAATAATTCGTTATCGTCATGGATGGAACAGCCATTTGAACAGCCGTTTTCCGTGATCGCTGGCACGCAATTGCATGTGACGCCTCAATGATAATGATATCATAGTAAACACTTGAAGTTCATAGACTATATGAATGTAAACTGCGCTTGGTAAGGTGGGACTGCAGTGAAAATGTAAATACAGAACCATAAATTACTTCTTGTGACATGATAAGAATATTTCACCCTATCAGATCATAATGACCACAAAAGAACTTTCTCAAAGTTATTCTATTAAGTTGTATATTCTTTCTGGAGCAAAATGAATGTTAAATTCATTTCTGAATTTTAAATGTTGACGCATGTTTTCGGTGATTTTAAATCACAATATGCAGTAAGTGTTTTAGCATTTGTCAGATGGGCATACACAGATATGCCAGTAATATTGCCGTTAAGGGGGATTTTGAATCATATGAAATTTTGCTAGATTTAATAACACATTCATTCAAATTTTGGTTAAGATTTATAAATAATGAAGTTGATAAAAAACTCTTTTGTTTTTAAAAGTTACGAAGAAAACTTTAAATTGTTGAGAGTAAATCCAAATGTTCGGAACTGGGGTCATTATATGAGTAAAATATTAAATACTTTAGAGAGTTGCAATCAATTGGGAAAATGCTGTAAAAACAAATAGTGGAAAATTAAGATTATACAAACTTTTCAAAACCAACTTCGGACTAGAAAATTTTTTAATAAGCCAAAACTATAATGATAGGAAGAATTTTAATTTTTCTAAATTAAGAATAAGTGCACATTCTTAAAATATAGAGTCTGGACATCATAAAAGACCAATTATACCTAAAGAATTAAGATATTGCAATTTTTGTAATAATAATTGAAGATGAAAAACATTTTATTCAAACATGTACGCAATACGATTCTTTTCGTAGGACATTTTTGATTCAATTGATTACATAAACATACCAAAATGTAGTAAAGAAGAACTGTTTATTTTTATAATGTCATACAAGAATGGCCATACTGAAATTTGTAAAAATTTTGTAAATTTTGTGAATTCTGCATACAACTTGAGATTCCCCATCACTTGAGTTGCATCATTATCAAGTTAAATTTTTATCTAAAGTTCATTATTAATATAATATGTATTATTTCATGATTATATTACATTATTCTATGTATAATGTATTTGTATTTTAACTAAATTATATATTATCTTATTATAATACTACTTATTATGTTACCATTGTGTTACCTTGATTCGTTTTACCTATATAACATTGTATGTAGGGTTTTCGTATTCGTATTCGTATTTTCGATGGGCATAATAGCACAGTTAATACAGAATGAATGCCACATGGGCACGCTTTCCTGAGGTCCTTTTGTCAGCAGGACATATGCAATAGAAGGTCGTCACGGGGTTATCAATTGCATCATTATTAAAACTGGATCCAGACATTATACTTAGTTTGAGACTTATGGCGAGAGTAAATTTGACCTAAGTTGATTTTGTTTGCATGTTGGTATACCCATATCTGATAATCTCATAATCATCATTGTTTGTCTGGGGATCTGTAATGTAACCAGGTGCAAGTTTCAGCTGATAGGTTCTACAAGCCACAGTTTCTAGGTGATCTAAATCTAGCTTTTGATTTCTAGGTGATCCAAATCTAGCTTTGGAAAAGAAATTTCTGAAGCTTCAAGCTTCTGCTATTCGCTCTTTGCTTTTCGCGATATTTTGTATAATCTGCAACACGCTTGACCAATTCATTGTCACCATTTGACAATGATGTCTACATCTTCAACTTAGTAATGCATACATGAATCCTTTACCAATGTCAGATTTTTTCTATAATTTTGACCAAAGTTTATTTGTTATCTGTTCTAAAACATTATTATTGCTTTTCTGGTGTACAAGAAGAACCGGAAGTAAGTAAACTACTTCCGCTAAAAATTTGTTTCTTAAATTCACTAAATAATAACATTTCAATGCCCAAAATTATCAAGAATTAATTCTATTAATGAAAACATATGTCAATAGAAAGTAGCACATTACAACAAACATATTTGTGTTATCAACAGTTATCAACAGTGTATAACGACATGAATAAAAAAAAACAACTTTTACCAGGACGGGGGGCAAACATGTCATTTTGCCCCCCCCCCCCCCCCCCCCCCATTTTCGCCGAGTGAAATGTTCCAAAAATGCACATTTGAAAGAAGGGTCCTCATGCACATTTTTGTACTTAATTTTAGAAAATTTTCCGCTGCGCGACGCGTTTCCTAAAACGTTCAAGCACGTAATTAATGTTCAAACCTTTAATAATGAAAATTCAATACACATGAACTAGACTAAAAATGTCCATCAAGGGATTATACTATTTAACAAAAATGCTTCTTAAAAGATTAATTTGTGTATATATGTCTTCAATTCATTATTACTTTGAGTTACACAACAATGTGCCGATGGTGTGAATCCGGTATTTTCAGATCGAGCAGGGTTGTATAATGATACGACGAACTCGCAATTATCATTTCTAAATGCAGGTAACTATAAATCGAAAAATTACCGTGTTAAGAACGCTTTGAAATCAGCAAAATACATTGTAAAACTCATCTCAGCCATTCCAAATCGTAATATTTTTTCGCGGGGGGAGATCCCCGGAACCCCCAAACAACAAAATCTCGCACCTTCGGAGCTCGCAGATTCATCAAAATACATCGTAAAACTCATCTCAGCCATTCTAAATCTTAAACCCCCGGACCCCCCAACACCAAACACCAAAATCCTCAAATTCCATCGTAAAACTCATCTTAGTCGTTCTTTATCATAATATTTCCCAGGGGATACCCTTTATTTGCGTATTCATTAATGTCCTGTTAGCGACACCACTGTTTATAGAAATGTACAAGGATTATATGTAATGATATATGAAAAAGTATATCAATTACCTCCTGTGGGTACGGGGCGCCCGAGGGGGGGGGGGTTACGAAATATTGATGACCTATGCCCCCCCCCCCATTACGTTTCATCTTCCTACGCCACTGAAGGGCATTAGTCCGATTCTCTCTACTTCTACAATTGTAAAAGTACAGAGAATCGGCTAGACTAATACCCTTGGCTAGCGAAGTTGCAAAAGATAGAAACCAAAAGAAAATTTTAAAAATTGTATTAAAGTAGACAGTGTTGGTACATCAGAAAAGCACAAATGTCCTTGTCTCTGAATTTATGATTTGTTACTGTTATTATGGATTTCAACCTAGAATAAGTAATGTCCTTTCCATTTTCTTACAAGCCATGTACAACAAGAACAGCAATCTATTTAATCATGTGTAAGATACATTGAAGTGCCTGAAATTTAACACCAACGATGTACATACCACGGTAACTATCATGCAAAATGTATCTACGGAATTAAGAATTAAAATTCCCGTATGTGTTGTTAAGAGTGTGTGACAAATGACTAGGCCTACCTGTCTATATTCTTATCAGTATAGAACCATTTTTGAAACAGATTATGATTATCGTTGCGTCGTCCTAATCTCTCTCTTTGAGACTTACATGTGGTGATCAAACAGATATTAAGCAAAACCCAACATGGAACATTGGCAAATTTTATTGGTCCGGGAAGGACCCAACAAGTATACAAAAAATATGACATAAAATGACTAGAGTTTATAGAAAATAATAGTACAAAAAATAATCTCCACACACAAACAAAATTACAAATATACTGGTAAGAATGTAACATGTATTGTACATTTGAGACAATTATTTTAGCATTAATATTGCAGTGAGCTAATTACTGACCATCTAGTAATACTACTGAGCTATGACAGAGAGCAAGCATGTTGAAATGCTGTAGAAAGCAAATGACCCTACCCAAGTATTGAAAAAATGCAAAAACCATGGGAGGGTGTGGCGGGAGCAAAATTTAGAGCAAAAAAGGCACCTGGCCTGCAGCGCGCGTAGTCATAGCAAAACTAACTTACAGGATTAGAGAGTGCCAACCAAGGGCGGTAACTCGTAACAAATAAGACCCGAGGACGGCAACTCACAGTAGCACATTACAGAGGTGGCAGTGTACAGTAGATTTGAAAAATTCAGCAAAATTAAGTGCAGGCTTTAATTATGTACACATAGCTTTTTAACCTTAAATAACATCTATATAAAAGTATATATATTTTTAATCTACACAACATTTGCAATAGTTATGCAGAGTTCATTTTTGGACAGGTCCGCTTTTTGTGGTTTTGTGAGCCTGTAAAAACCATGGTAACCAAATTTGTTTTTTTGAAAAAATGCTAAAAATTGGGATTTTCAACCCAAAATTACACGCCCTCTAGGAGAATTTTTTTTCTTGAACACAGTTTAAAACCAAGCATCACTGCCGTGATAGCGGAACTGAGCCTATTTCGACATAGGTATATCATTAAACTTTTGAGCAATCTTACCTCGTACCCCAGCTATCAATTTCTGCTGCTACAGTATTGAGTTTTTCCCTCTTAGACGCACATTCGTATACCCTCTAAACCATTAATCTCGAACCCATTTTGGGGAATTTCTTTATGCAAATGTGAAGCCTGCATATAATTCTCTAGATTGAATTCACCAATTTTAGGACATATACATTTTTTAAATTTTTTATGCATATGATAAAACAGGGGCTTTCTGCTTAATAAAAATCTCACCCATGGCAATTCGGTCTTACTGTACACTGCTACCAGATCTCAAAATTCACTTTATCCTAAAATAATAAATGAAATCTTGAAATTTCGCTTGGCCGTTTGAAACGTGAAATAGACAGCTGGTTCCCTTCCCTTAGTTCTCTACTCTCCGCCAGGCTGCGCTCAGTGAAGCGTACGCAAGGGAGGTAACTGAGGTGGGAACCAGTCTAAAACGTGAAACGGCAACTCGCAGTAGCACATAACAGATCTCAAAATTCACTTTATCCTAAAATAATAATTTGAGACTTACATGTGGTGATCAAACAGATATTAAGCAAAACCCAACATGGAACATTGGAAAATTTTATTGGTCCGGGAAGGACCCAACAAGTACACAAAAAACATGACATAAAAAGACTAGAGTTTATAGAAAATAATAGTACAAAAAATAATAATCATAGCCCGGAGGAAAAAAAATATATATTAAATGATATTATATATGAAATGGTGTTGTATGGAGGTAAGATGGAGCTACTTAACTCTTTAGCTCTCTATATACATGTAATCGCTAAATGTTTAGCATAGCCTTACCATAACGATGAACCAAACTTTTGCATTATGGCTAATTTTCTCTCGAAACCAGGTTCAATGTAGCGATTGACAGCATCACTAGCCCAAAATCCAATAGATTTAATGTCATCAACAGCAACACCCAGTTTGCTGAGCCAAGTGGCACCCCCTCTTCTGAAAGAATGGCCTTTAATGCAGTGATTTTGAATGCCCGCATTAGAAAGTGCAGCTGAAAGTTTTTGCCGAAAAACTGAATAAGAAAGGCAATGGCCATTTGATAACAGAAAAGAGGGCCGAGAGGGTCAGCATGATTGGTAGCTGCTACTAATAAAGCATGTAAATCTGTTACAGGACACAATTCATGATTAACCCGAGGTAAGCAAACTGTGACAGTATGTTCACGAAATTGAACTGTTTTTGTGCGACGCAGGGCTAACAAATAACCCCACGAACAAGGAATGACATCTGACCGACACAAATCCTATGTTCTATCATGGGATGTGCAGGTTATATTAATGGGCCGTAATAGGCCATAGAATGCTACTAGACATGCACACCAAAAACACAAGTCATCAGTCACAGATAAATTAAGGGTAGCCCTTCTGCTTAGAAGAACTGAGGGAGATATAGCATCTACTGGGGTCTGTGCAACACCTAAATCACGTTTTACAGCGCGAAGCAAATGCTGTAGTTGAACATTGTTTGGTATTGGGTCTGGCAGCCGCTCAAATCGATGTAGTTGAGTCAATACATTCAGATACCTACGAACCGAGCCATATGTAAACTGTCTTACACGCGCCAAGCATGTCACATACTGTTGTACAGTCTCAGCACCTACTGGGACAGACTCCTTATTGACTTTGGCACAAAAGTCTATGTAGCAGTTTAGTTGTGCCTTGTATGTCGACATAGTACTGCTAGCCCACGCCTTCTCTTTTAATGTCATTGTCTCTCCTTCTAAGAAATCCACCAAATCTGTAACACATGAAGAGAGGTGACATATGTCTTAGTAGATTCATAATATTGAATGTCTCACATTGGAGGGATGGGGCCACATTATATAATTCACTTAATTTTACTGGCTCATGTAAACGAGAGGCAGCACCTGCAATCACATTATTCCTGCCAGGCAAATATTTTGCAGTAAACTGACAATTGAGAGACGCTGTGATCCAGAACATCTGTCGACAAATAGTCATAGCAACCGGGTTGCGAGAGGTACCCTTATTTAACCATGCTATATCACTCTTGTTATCACTATATATAATCACACGTTTGTTCCTTAATAAGGAACCCCATCGATACACTGCCAACAGCATGCTAAGAAATTCCTTAACATTAATATGTTCCATATAATACATTGGTAGGTCGAGAGACCAGTTGACATGGAAATAGTCTCCCAGGAAATAACCTCTACCTCCTTCAGTACAGGCATCAGTTTGAAGGGAGATAACTGGTGAATTCTGGATGATGCTAGTACATTTACCATTAAAATGCTCCATGAAAGTATCCCACCAGTAGAGATCTTGGAGAAACTCATTGTCTAACAACACGCGATGTTTATAACTCTGTTTATATCTTTGAGTGTAATGAGGCGTCGTAGGAATGATCTACCACCACACACAACTTGTGATGCCCAATTCAGCTTCCCAATAAGCACTTCTAACTGTTTTTTGCTTGCTCTTTTTTTAAGTGTAAAGTTGGTTATCAGCGCCTTAAACGCCATCAATTTCTCCTTTGGGAGTGAAAAAGTCATGTTTACCGTGTTAATGCCAAGAAAGATCAAAACTTGGGATGGACTCTCCAGTTTTGAGTAGTTTATCGCGAAACCTAGTTGTCTAAGCACTGCAAGTAATGTCAACAAAGCTGTGTAACATGTGTCATAAGTCTCTCCCAACACTAGGAAATCATCCAAATAGGACAAAATTGTATAACCGTAACGATGATACATGATCCTGCAGACAGCACTACTAAGAGTCTTAAAGATTTTTGGGCTCTTTTTTGCCCCAAATGGAAGTCTGGTATCGTATAAGTAAGTAGGAGTTGTGTCTCCTGAAAATGTCCACTGCAAGCCTGTTGCTGAATAGTTCGAGGGATGAACCCCAACTGAGCGACACGCGGAGCTAAGGTCAACCTTGCAATATACAATAAAGGTTCCGGATATTTTATCTAGCTCCGTGACTAATATTGTAATCTCCATGCTTGTGTAACACTCCAGTGAGGGAGGAAATAAAAGGGGTTGGACTGGAAGCCATCTTGAGTGATGAATACATGACATGGTGTCAGAAGTGAAAATCCACGTTCATCCAGTGTCTGCGCACGAGCTGCGTGAAGTTACAGGTATAATTAAGAACTGAAAGATTTATTTGTCACGAACGACAACAATTTGAATGACAAGATGGCACATAGTGGCGTGAAACACTTGCCGGAATTCGACCCCGCTGACCCAAACACGTGTGCTCCAGAATGGGAACTGTACAAACGAGATTTCCTTGTGTATTTAGATGCAATAGGACTAGATGAAAAACCAGGAAAGAGAAAAGTTGGCATTTTATTGTCAAGTATGGGTCGTGAGGCGATCAGAATTTATGATTCGTTCGTATGGGCCGGAGCAATTGAGGCAGACGAAACAAACAATATTGCCGCCGTACCAGCCGAGGATAGACACAAGTTACAGGACGTGTTCTCGAAGTTTGACCAGCATTTTGGCGTTCATTATTACCGTAACATTAAACGACAAGAATTCTTGAATACAAAACGTGGTAACATGACAATAATGGATTTCATTGCCGAACTTAAACGTAAGGCAGAGCGCTGTGAGTACGGAGATCAGAAAGAGAGTTTAATCTGCGATATGGTAATAAACGGTGTCCAAGACAGCAAATGTTCAGAGAAATTGATGGAAATACCAGTCAGAGAGCTCACATTGGACAAAGTGGTACAGACGTGCCGACAGGTTGAATTGACAGCGGCTCATTTGAAGTCTTTGGAAGGAGAAAAGGTCAACATTGCTAAGACTACAGGCAATAAAAACAGTGGACCAAAACACAGACATTCAAAACGTGAGTACATGGGGAACTATCCTTATTGTGATAAATGTTGTAAACATCATGGATACAAAAACTGTCCAGCGTATGGTCAGGTCTGCCACACTTGTGGAATTAGAGGCCATTTTAGGAAATCACCTGTGTGTCAAGGGCGTCAAACAGGTCACCATCGCCGTGAAAATAATTATCATGACAGAGGTAGAAGTCAGGTGAGACGTGGAGAAAAAAACAGATGTCGAAGGTCAGGGTACGCACCACCAGAAAGGCGAAATGTACACTATACTAAAGAATACAATACTCGAGATAATGACATTGATAACGACGACGAACTGTACGAAATGTTTGACCAGTGCACTATGAGGGACGTATTCACGACAAAACCAAATGAACAAGTTGATGATAATGACTAGGTCGTTGAACTAAAGGTAAACAACTGCAAACTGTCTTTAGAAATCGACAGTGGAGCAAGGTGCAATGTATTATCGAGAAGCACAGCGGAAATGTACGCGTCAACGAAAGACATCAAGCCAAGTACCGTTATTATAAACGGAGTGAGCGGGAACCCTATGAAAGCATATGGGCAAATCACACTTCCATGTTATTACAAAGGAACAAAGAGAAATCTGACATTTCAAGTAATCGACACACCCTGGAATTAACTTGTTGGGTAGACAAGACTCTATCAACTTGGGCCCCCATAACAAGAATAAATACTGCCAAACTAGAAAAACATCTCATATTTTGAAACGCTATGAAGATGTACTGTGTGATGAGATTGGGTGTATTCCTGGATAATACAAAATCAAGATAGACTCGAATATACATCAAGTGGTTCATGCGCCAAGGCCAGTACCAGCACCGATTCGCAATCAACTCAAGAAGGAACTGGACACGCTGGTAAAAGGTGGGTATAATTAAACCAGTTACAAAACCTACAGAATGGGTGAACAGCATGGTTTGTGTCAGGAAGAAAAATGGCCGAGTACGGATTTGCATTGATCCGTCAGATTTGAACAATGCAATTCTCAGAGAACATTTTCCAATGAACAGTATTGATGACATCATTACCAGGCTACATGGTAGCAAATACTTCTCTACTCTAGATGCCAACATGGATTATTATCAAATCAAGCTTGCCGAGGAGAGAGTTCATACCTAACTACATTCAATACACCATTTGGAAGATACCGATACCTGCGCATGCCCATGGGAACAAAGTGTTCTAGTGAAGTATTTCAGAGAGAAATGATTCATCATTTTGGTAGTCTAGGAGGTACAGAAATTGTTGTGGATGATATTCTAGTGCATGGAAAAACTCTAGAAGAACATAATGAACGGTTAGAGGCTGTTGTAGACAAAGCCCGAGCAATAAACTTGAAACTGAACAAATCCAAATGTACCATTGCGAAACCGGAAGTGAACTATGTTGGTCATAAACTCACTGGGGAAGCCATCTTGAGTTATGAATACATGACAAACCTTAGCAAGAAACATGCCACGTTTGATATGTTTTGAAGCTTCTCTCAAATCCATGTATGTACAACTACAATCACTAGAAATACAGTCATTTAGTGACCGACCAGCTGGACTACTAGCGTCATGTACTAACCGAATTTTACCATTTGATTTTGGTAAAGCACCAAGAGCACTGATTATCGTTGGCTTTTCCTGACTAATCTTGTAATGGCCATTAGCAAGTTCATAATTAATTTGTTCCTCTACCTTATGCAAATGCATTGAACACGATTTATATTTTTTTTTTATTTCCGCGGCCTCCTTTGGTTCCATGTCTATAATGTTAAACGTTCATCACGCCACTTAAAATGAACTCTCGATCTGGGTCATCAGTTGGTAGAAGTTTTTCCCATGCTTCATATTTCATGGACCCAGACCCTGTGGTCAGGAGCCCATCTACAACTGTTTTGGAAGCGAGTCTGGATGTGCGACACTAGCACTGTGTTCAAGAAAGCATGATGAGCACACATGAGCCAGTTTACATTGAGGAAAATCACATACACCAGCATTGTATTTACGACAAATATCTCTACCTTGTGGTGTAAAGGGACCTTTGACCTTGCGTCGAGGGTATAGGTGAGAGCGCGAGGATGACATACTGGATAGGGTAGCTGAGCCATTTAACATTTGGACTGTCACATTGTTACTCTTTGGAATTCGCTGAAAATCAGTTAACTGTGGTTGGGGGGTTCCCCACGGGAAGTTCAGGTCGTGCTGTAACTCGCGATATTCTTTGTCATATAACAAAACACTTCTCGGACATATTTACTGAAATATCGGTTGATGTTTTGGTGTATTCTAGATACTGACTGATCAACACACTGTCAGAGCGGTCTTCTTTCATTATATCTTGTAATATACGGCTATTGTCATAGTTCCATTGTTCCACAGTGATTTTATGATAGTCCCGATCGAGTTTCTTTAGGCTTGTTACACCCGATTCAGACACAGTCAGTATTTCATCCTTTTCAAACTGAGATAATGGATCATCCCATAAATACTGATGGACAAAACGAGGTCTTTTCCTACCTGATGTCACTGATGGGGTTTCAGACTGTGGACCACGTGGTTTTGGTGTGACGTCATGACGTGGTTGGCACTGGACGAGGTGTCGAAGTTTGTCCTTTTCTTTCTCGATACTTTTAAGAAGCTCCATCCGCTTGGACTCCATTTGGAGGCTTTTTAGAGTTCTTTCTAAATCTTTGAGCTCCCCTTCATCCCCCGTAGGCTGCAAATTTACAGGGGTCGTACATCGAGACGTAGCTGTGTCATGGGGGGTTGATACACGTGGTCCTGAAGCGTCTCCATGCTGCCATAGTTCAGTCTGTTCGTGACGATCATCGGATGGACTTAGCATTTCAGTTAGTACAAAGTCCTTTAAAGCAGATGGTACCTTTCTGTGTCGTTTCTTTGACTGCTGGTCCATTATATTTCAAGCAAAATTTAGAGCAAAAAAGGCCGCGATGGCCTGCAGCGTGCGTAGACATAGCAAAACTAACTTACAGGATTTTGGTGAATGCCACAAAAAAACTGAATTTAAATAATTGAAATATCACTTAAGTCATTACGTGGTCTTCCAGGGGTTCTGTAACGCAGGTACTGTCGTGAAAACACTTGTACAATTTTTACAGTAAAATGTATAAACTGTATTCAGTATAACTCAGTATACTAAACGCAACCACGCCCCATTTATAAAGTAAAATCTCAAAAATCTATAAATATTGATTTTTCTTACTTTTATAAAAATTTTCTTGCTGGGTATCAATTTGGATACACACAATCAGAGACTTATATAGCTAAGTCTCTGACATAACTGACAAAACTAGAAATTTCGACACATGCTATTATATATATCGTTCTAACAGTAAAAATAAGCACTGTTATATCAAAAACAAATTAGAAGAAACATGAAACACACCTAGCAACTATAATATCATATAAGGGAAGGTATCAATTTTGGTACAATGACTAACACAAAGGAATGATCTCGGACAAGTTCGAAAAATCAGCTTGATTCGACGGTATTTTACGAAGTTATTGCCCATTGCACTAATCATTATAGTATTGGACCTTGTGAACGCGATAACTTTAGTAAATTAAATCCGAGGTTAAAGGGCCACTACCTTTCCGAAACGGCTTTTAATTTTTGAAATAGGAATGTAAAACGAGATCAATAATTTTGTAGAGTCGCAGAAGTTATTAACTATGCGTTTACTAGCACACTTATCATCACCTTCAGAACTGTTTAATTAGAATAAATAAATTGTTAATTTTCATAACGCGGGTCGTTTTATGTTTCCCGCCGTCGTGCTAAATGCCGCGCGGTAGTTGACTATCACTGCACCAGACGGCAAAACAGCCAAATGAATCTCCACTGTTATCGTACATTAGACAGGAAATCTTACATATGTTTGGTGTTATAACCTCATCTTAAGCCATCGATACATATTTTCTTTTGTTATTAATGTTTTTAAGAAACCTTTAAATTTTGCTCCGGAAAGGTAGTGGGCCTTTAAAGGAAGGTTTCGCCCAACCAAATAAATATTTTTTTGTGAAATGCGATAAGCGGAAGAAAAGATGAAAAAACATATTAAAATATCTCAATTTAATTTCTTTATGTGTTTGAGATTGAACAAATGTGTCTTGAATACAAAATTGAAGGAAATCCTTGATTTATTACGGTGTCCGTCAGACAAAATAATATGGAAATGAAGCTGCGATGGATCGTGTTGTCGAAGTTTGGCGCATGCGCATTGTCACGCACTAAATGTAAAAAAAAATGGCTGAACGAAAGTGTGTGCGATGAAAAAAATATATCTGAATCGGCAACAAAGTGGAGGAAATTATAATGGATTCGGTAGCACCCTAGGATATCTATAGGAAATTAAATTCAGAAATGGCATGTAGCAATAAAAGAAACAGAAGCCACATCTCAAGCGGAACTTGCCGGGATCTGTTGGGACTCGTGTAACGGCATTGCACGTGTGCCAGCGCACAAACAGCCGCAGACTAACTACATGTATATTTGGTGTACAAAGTTAGCGAGCGTATGTAAGTAACATGAAGTGTTTTAGATTATATTGTGAGAAACTCTTATTCTTAAAGCTTCGAGAAGCAAACTTAAAATTAAAATCTAGAAAATGTAAACTATTTCAGACCGAGGTTACGTTTTTGGGGCACAAAGTTTGTAGTGAAGGAATCAGGTGTGATCCAGAGAAAACGAAATCCATAGAGCAATGGCCTAGACCTGAGAATAGAACGGAAGTCCGTAGCTTTCTAGGATTGATAGGGTATTATAGGCGTTTTGTTAAGAACTTTTCAGAAATAGCTTCCCCTCTTACAAAAACTAACGAGGAAAAATATCAAGTTTGTCTGGGGAGAGGATTGTGAAAAATCATTCCAGGAGTTAAAGCAGTGTTTTATCTCTGCACCTATATTATCTTTTCCACAAAATGAGGGTATGTTTGTCTTAGATACGGACGCTAGTGCTAATGGTATAGGGGCTGTATTGTCACAAATACAAGCTAATGGGGAAGAGAGAGTTCTCGCCTATGCTAGTTATACATTAAATAGGGCACAACAGAATTACTGTACCACAAAAAGGGAACTCTTGGCAGTAGTGGTATTCCTCAAATTCTTTAGACAAAGGACAAACCATGCCCCTTTAATATGGTTGAAAAAACTTTAAAGATCCTGAAGGAATGTTAGCAAGGTGGTTAAGTGTTATAGAAACATATGATGTGATTATCCAGTACAGGCCAGGTACAAAACATAGGAACGCGGACGCTATGTCCCGAATACCTAGGAAAAAGTGTAAGAATGAGAATTGTCCAGACTGTAGTGTAGGTGATGATAATTCAGACATGGGTGGGGGTACTGGTAACAATGCAAGCGACTGTGACCAGCCGCTAGAATTGAATCTTCCTAAAATGACCCCAGTTAGCGGTGACGAGTCTAAAATGTCTGTAAACCCAGTAACCGTAGGTGTTGAGTTAGATTCTAACGAGGATAATCAGGGGGATAGAGAAGAGGATGAGGATATTGTTGCTAATTGGTTGCCTATATGGACCAAAGATGAACTGCTGGGGATGCAGGAGAAAGATTTGGGAATAGGGCCAATTTTAAGACAATTACGGGATTCCTCTACAAAACCTCTAAAATCTCAGATAGTTGACCTTGATTCAGACTCTAAAAGGTTATGGTTACAGTGGGATCAGTTGGAACTAGAAAATGGTCTGTTGTATCGTAAGAAACCAGATAATCAGGGTAAAATCATTCTACAGTTAGTTACCCCCAAAGTAATCAGAGATACCATATTTGAGCACTTACATATCAATAGAACTGCAGGACATTTTGGGAGAGATAGGACTATTCAAGCTATCAAAAGTAGATTTTACTGGCCCAGTATGACAGAAAGCATAACAAGATGGTGTAAAACTTGTGATATTTGTGCTAGGTGTAAACCAGGTCCAGGGCTGGGTAAATCTCCCTTAAAACAGTTCAAAGCTCGTGCCCCAATGGAATGTGTAGCCATAGATATAATGGGTCCTTTACCTATGACTAGTAGGGGAAATGAGTATATCTTAGTACTTGGAGATTACTATACAAAATGGAAAGAAGCTTTCCCGTTAACAAATCATACTGCGCTCACCGTAGCTGATAAGTTAGTCTCTGAAGTATTTAGCAGATTTGGGTGTCCAACACAACTTCATTCAGACCAAGGTCGGGAGTTCGAGTCCGAATTGTTCAAAGAAGTATGTAGACTACTAGGTATAAACAAAACTAGAACCACACCCTACCGACCCCAATCTGATGGACTAGTAGAGAGATTCAACAGGACACTGAAACAAATGTTGTCAATATATGTAGATAAGGACAGGTCTGATTGGGATGATCAATTACCATACTTAATGATGGCCTATAGAGCCACTGAGCATAAAAGTACAAAATGCAGTCCCAATCTAATGATGCTAGGTAGGGAAATACACTGTCCCATAGACCTAATGGTAGGAAATCCACCAGGTGTAAATAACAGCTGTCCAGTAGAGTATGTAGAATGGCTTAAAGATAGTATGCAGAAAAACTTTCTATTTGCCAATCAACAATTAAACATGGCCGCTAAGTCACAGAAGCAATATCATGACAATCATTTGCGGGAAAGAGACTATGAGGCAGGTATGTGGGTATGGCGATGGTATCTTCCCAAGGTCAATCAAAAGCTAGGATTAGGGTGGACGGGACCATATCTAGTTGTAGAGGTAATAAGTCCGCTCACCTGCAAAATACAAAGGGATAGCATGTCAAAACCAATTAGTGTTCATGTTGATCACTTAAAACCCTATGTAGGTAGTAATCCACCAGAAAACTGGTTACCGAAAACCCAAGGGTCTGATGTAACAGATACCGATTCTACTGAAGACACGTCTTCAGATGTAGACAGTCTAGATAGAGCCTTCCGGTGGAACCGGAAACACTTAGGACCAGGAGGGGACGGATAATTAAACCTCCGACGAAATATTCTCCTTAGTATGATTACTTGAGAATAACTTAGGTAGATACCAGGTAAACTGTATACTGTACGTTGGACACATGTTATTTTTTTTTTTTGTAATATAAAATATGCTAGGTAACAGTTAGAAGAAGTGGAACTTGTAGATAACATATTAGTTAGTGTATTGTTTTTTTCTATTTTATTATTTTTTTTATATAGTTTGCTTCATTTTTTTATAGATCAAGTATAGCATACTAATAGAGTAGTGTAAGGTAGATAACCTACCTGAGTTTTACTGGGGAGTAGCACTGGGAAGGGCTAAGGTTATACTTCACAGGAAACACTTGTTTATTATGTTATCAATGTATACATGTGAGCAATTAGGGGGAGTATCTATTCATAATAAGGTTTTGTTTATATTAGAGCTAGACAATGGGTGGTATACACTGATGACAGCACTAGGGTGGGAAAATTAGGTTCCACAAACAGATCACAGGGAAGGTGACTTCCTAAGGATACAACGGAGTTAGTGTAACCCAAACAAACCAATATGAAAGTGCCAGTCATCAAAGAAGCTGCACAGAGTATCAGGTGTCGTATCCAGGGGTGGAGGACCAACTGCTGAGGGGATGGGGACCTAACTGTCTCTATTTACCCCACTACCATTTTCACTGATGTCCCAGGAGCCATTAACTTTCCTGCTGAACACAACAACATGGAACAAGACATGGACATTAATGTGGACCTCGAGGAACTGTACCAGTTTCAGGAGGTCAACATCAGAGAAATGTTCCCAAGGACGGGGATGGTTTGTGCAGTTCCGGGGTGCGGACCACAGAAATATAAAAAGCTAGGGAGGTACCTGGACCATTGGAAAAAGATCCACAAGCCTTCCATTAAATTGTATAAATGCAAAACATGCAACAAGAAGTTCACCTCTGGATGGATGGCCAGGAGACATGGTGACATCCATACTCCTAAAGGGAACATAATCGTATCCAGCGTCCGTAACAGGAACTTCCGAGATCCCGGAGACATACTTCCTCCTCGATGTGCATCATCAAAGGAAAGGGAACTATCCAGGACCATGGAGAAAAAGATTGCCCAGGAACAGCGGAGGATCCTTGAGCCGGAGACCAGACCAGAACACGATATGGAGGAACTCGCATGGATTTTCGGTTAAACCAGTGAACATTTTAAAAGTGACTGTGATAAACTTAAGCGTTATGCTGTGCTATTTTTTTAAAGTTTCATTTCGTTATTCTATTCTTGAGGACCATACGTTGATGTGGATTTTAAAAACCTGAACTGTGACTTTTAACGTTTGGATATTATTACTTTGTGAAAATTCCATGAAATTCTGGATTTATTTCTATTTCAGGAAAAGACATTGACATTTGATTTTATTCCATTGATATGTGTTTTACTTTCAGCTAAATTTCATGAATTCTTTACTTATTTTTACATGTATAATTTTATATATGTTCCAGTGGGAAGTGTCTCTTATGGGCTAGATGGGTTCCTAATAAGATTTTAGTTTAAAAAATTAATGAGAGAGGGTACTTCGTGTTACGGGGGTATGTCACTAATACTTAGTGGGTTCTAGGGATTACAATATTAATATACCAAGGAGATATTATTTGGGTCCAAGTTGAAGTTATTGTGTTTGGTTCATAGATATTAATACCTTAGTATGTTGTGTCATGATTTTGTTGTCCATACTTACCATATATGGTGGTTATTTACATTAATGGAAACCAGTTGTTGTTTACGAGTTGTTTACCTGATTATACTTATATACAGATAAGTTTGAATACAAGGCATATCTAGATTTAAAGGGTATTTGGATAATCTGACGTTATAGTATATCTATAATTGTTATATTAGAACATTAGTGTTTTGTGTTGAAGGAATATTCTTCTAATAATGGATAGTTGGTAAGCAATTAATCTTGTTTATCGTTATACATTGATACTTGTGTGTTTGATTCTATTTCGGACTGAAGTTAAACTAAACATGGAGGTCAGTACTGCCTGCTCCATAGATGTTCAACCGTCCCATCGTAGTAGAAATACTTTCCACATTATACTTTAGTGTTAGTAGTTTCAACCTTGTACATATTTATGTTATGTTGTTGCTTTTATTTTTGTTTGTTTAATTAGGATATATGACTTATCAAAGTCTGACTTTCGTATTCATAGACTAAGAGGCGAAATTATAAGTAATGTTCCCATTCCATAGGTAGTGTCCCCATAGTAAGGTTATAGTCTTGGTGACAAAGGTATATTTTTGTTAAAAATGATACTTTGATCTTAAGGGGGGAGGAATGTGAGAATATAGGTCATTAGCCTTATCTATTTAAGGTTCATTATATGTTAACTAAGTCCATAATCGCTGTGTATCCCTTTACTCATACCAATCCGTTTAATGTGACACCTGTGGGATGGGGCTATACACACATATCGCGTATACTTCCGGTTGTGTGTTGGCTGCTGTCATATGTATCCTTGTGCAGTCTAGGGTAACTTGGTGTTTACCTTCGAGACGACAGGATATTGGTGAGTTGCCGGAAGACGTTCCGCGCTCACTGCGCATATGCCATGGATCTGGCCAATCGGAATGGGTGTGCGACGTCGCAAATAGGACCAGGGGGCTGGGTTATAAAAAGGGCTGCACAGCGAAAATGGCTGACTTGCATGGCCGGATAACCGGCCAACACCCAGGGAGAGATACCTTTCTCATCTCAGGAGCTGGTAACAGCTACCACACAGTGCTGACAACAGCACACGTACATTAGTACGTAAACGTTAGGGCACGTGGGGGTGTGTACACGTTAGTTAGGGAGTGGGGCTGTTGCTAGTGTTTACCGGGAGGTGAGGGTGTAGTGTATAAGTTTATAGGTATAGGAGGGGGTAGATGTACCGTTATCGATAGGTCCTATATAATCCTATAGGGGTGTCCGTTATACTGAAACCGTTTATCTTGGTGTATTACTTTTACTTACTTTGTTACACAATATGTATCACTGTTTAATTGATCTAGTTAATTAATATGAATAAATCTCCATTTAACTTCATGTAAGTGTTTGTTGACATGTAATTAAATTGCTCCGCCACATCCTTATGAACTTGGGATTGAGCTGTCTGTAAGCAGCTCAGCGTGAGTGCGTGTCTCTACTATCGGGATTCGTCTGCTGACCGGTGTCGTGGGGATTGTAAATCAAAACTATACGATCACAACATTTGGGAACTGACGTCCCCTCGACGCTGGTCCCGGGAGTCGGGACGCGCTATAACAATATGATATGTATAAACAGTCCCTCGCACTTCGATTTGTTGTTGTTGTTTTTTTAACTAAACATGCCGTGGCAAGACTGTCACTTCTGTCTGACATTTTGTTGCACGCTTCCGTATGTTGCTGCGGCCTCGTTTTGGAAAAAAATACGTCATGTTCTATGTAAAGCTTGACTTCGCTCTATTTTTAGAGGAGTATTTTCCTGGTCAAGCTAGGCAACTGACCACCCATATTATTCGCTGTATGCATTGAAAATGATCTGAAGATTATATCTATGTATAGACCTATCCACATCAATCCGCCATATTGAAATTTTAGAGTTATCCTCCCCTTGATCGGAGTAAAGACACTTCCGGTTTTCATTACGTACACTGTAATATAGTAACCGCTAAACTACCTTTGAAACGAATTTTCCCGATTTGTAACACGTTTCTTTGCTGTGTTGCTGCTACTATTATTTGAATTACATATTTCCATGTATGTAGGTGTTTTTTTTATCGTAAATATTGGACAGTTTCCCAACATTTTCGTTCATTTTTTGGGTGACCGCCTTATATCCCTACGGCCCAATAGTCCGAAGGCCCGTCAGTCCGAAGGCCCATTAGTCCTAAGGCCCGTTAGTCCGAAGGCCCAATAGTCCGAAGGCCCGATAGTCCGAAAACAGATAATACAATTGGGATTTATATGCGAATAGTACTTGAAATGAAACAAACGTTTATTACAGTTTTCGATGCAAAAGATTTGTTGTAAACTTGCTAAGGTATACTTACATGTATGTGACTATAGAATTGATACGGAAAATGATATGAAACAACGAAATGTAGCGTATTTTCAAAAAGAGCATAATCTTGAAATACATAAACGTATCTGATATTAAAGAGTTATATTTTGTATATGTACAATGTGATCCTGTTTAATATTTCCCCGAAAAATATCATTATGCGGACCATTTCCATCATTATGGGTAGAATAAACAATTCAAAGAATGTGGAAGCAAAAATAAGTCCTTAAATACATGTATATATTGTACAAAATAACGACGTTTACAGGTATAATAAAAGTCATTTTTGGATAAGATTTGATTATATACATCATTTATTCATGAAGCAATGTTAATCCTAATGCAATACAGTGTACAAAAGGCTAACAATCGGACATTTTAAAGCTTGCATGTTTGTAAGATAATCCATAGAATGTATGCTTGTGAGATATCCTATAAAATGTAAGATGTTATTTTATTATTTTTTTTATCTATTTTTTTTTTATTTTGATGTAATTTTGACCTGGCATTGCTCATGAAGAAATGACAACTTGCTGTCCATAGAAATTGTCAGATCATCAGTGCCGAAAAATGTTTTCGTCAAAATACGTTAACTATAACAACTCTCTAACTTGCAATATTTACTAATTTTCGGACTAACGGGCCTTCGGACTATTGGGCCTTCGGAATAACGGGCCTTCGGACTATTGGGCCGTAGGGATATAAGGGTGTCACCATTTTTTGAGTGGGCGTGGCCGCTATTGAAAAGTTTCAATGGAGGGTTCATTCAACTTTGTAAGTCCGATCTTACGTCTTCCATCTTCCCCGAGAATGTATTAAAGCATGGTGAAAATAGCATGTGGTAATATATCCACTTATCACGATAATGTATGCGTTTATTCCGACATTTCTCACTAAAACCATCATATATGTACCATAAACATAAACTGTATACAGGTATTTGTATACATCTTACATATATATATATAGGTGTATGTTTGTGTGTGTACAGATCGAAGTTTTTAAAAGAACTGGGTACATTCACTGGCATGTCACGCCTAAATTCCAAACTAGAAAATCAAGGTGTCCGTCTGCAGAGTGAGACTGTTTTTGACCTACCTTTGAAAGTAATTTACAAGTACATTATACATGATCCAAATTGGTGATGGAAACCACTATATGTAGTTCACGCACCGTTTTTTACCTCTCATATGTGGTGTCTATTATAATGTAGGACTCTTGTCATTTGAAATAGAAATACAATGTATGTATTCAAACATGTGAACAGTTTTGTGCCTTAGTTTGTGGTTGCTGTATTTTGGATTAGACACAGAAAGAATATACATGTAGATGATTGATTTTTTCCATATAAACAGCACCCTTCCATCCCAAAGTTTAAAATACAATAATGACATTTGTGCATACATAGATTTTTTGCATATGTTGTAATATCTGCCATGTGTTCTTTCTGCACCCTAGGCTCTGGAAATAAAACTGTTGCATTCAACTCACCATCACTCAATGTATTGTTAATGCTTATCCTACTTGTAATAGTTTGAGAATAAATTATTTATGTGAAGCCAAATCTTACATGGATTGACTTGTACCTTGAAAGGTTTGCTTTCTTCTGAAAGACTTTGTAAATGATGATAGTCAATTCATTCTAATCAGATTTTTTAATGCCAATCATGATATGTAGGCCTACCTTTATGTAGATAGATATAGTTCAATATTTCTATTCAAAATGAAATGCACACTCTTTACACATACTTCATAGCAATATGTTGGCGATTTATTAGATACATATATGTATCCTGAAAGTGGACATAGTTTCAAATAAAAAATAAACAAACTTGAAATGATCAACTCCTAAAATTGGTAAGCAGGTGACAACAATAGGTACATGTATTTCTTGCTGTCTAAATGAAGTGGAAGCTGAATGAATGTACATGTATGTGCTTAGTTTTTTGTGTGTGTGTATATTTATGTGATTTGTACTCCACAGCCTTCATGGAGAAGTTAAACCTGTTACCTCCTCCATTTTTGTGTTAATATTTTTTAAAGTGAAAAGTAGGTTGTCAACAATCAAACAAATTATTCATAGATTGATGATTTCTATATAGTACAAATAATGCAAGTACACCCACCAAACCATGTAGTGATACAAATGCACTATGATAATGTATGACACTGCAGTTACTTATGTAAAAATGCATAAAGTCTTTTTAGAATGCAGTAACTATTTTAGAAATACATCTATACATTAATCTCATTTTAGCCAGTATGGTACCTTCAAACTTCAGAACATAGAATCAGGGATCCTATATATATATATATGTACAATAGTACATGTACATGTGTGTATATCGAAACTGGAAAGAAAACCTGGCTTATCTACATGTATTGTACAGAAGTAATATATATATATACACATGTAAATCAATACAATAATTGTAAATGTCTTGTGAAGTTACAGAAGCTAGCATACTACCCAAAACAAAAAAGAAAACAATATATTCAAATCTTGGTATTTCCAACTATATGTGTAAATCTATTTCCAAGATGACAAATATCTTGTACACAGTCTTCATAAGCCTCATTGAATTTTCCCTTTATGGGAAATGGCCATGACAATAACCCATAGGGAAACTGTAAAACAATTTTACACTATGTAGTTGATATATATTAAGTTACATCATAGATAATGGTAATTGTAGGTAGGTTTGAAGACATATTTATTTATTTATTTTTGTAAATGGAATATGGATGGTGGGACATAAAAAAAATCTGAAAATTGATTCTTTTAGGCCCTCTTTTTGACAGGAATACATAAAAATATTCAGGTTCATATGATCTTTTCTACTCAGTTTCCCTACCAATGCTTCCAGAATTGGTTATTATTGAGGTTAGTTTCAAGCAAGGATTTTTAAGTGTCTGTGTCCTTGGTTTAAAGATTTTATAGCTCTCAAATCACTGTGACCTAGCTTTAGGCAAGTATAACAGCCAAATATGCATTTTTAATCGTCACTACAAGTATTGTATTGATTCCGTTTCATTCCGGTAGTATAAAAATATTTATACATTAATTACTTTTTTATAACATTAGATAACAAGAGGACATAAATTGTACAAATGGTTAGATATACATGTAGTTCAACAGAGACAATAGAGACAATAAACATTTATCAGGTAGTTGCAGAAAAACATGTATACTGTGTAACTTTGGAAAAGATCAATCATATCCGTTACTATCTTCATGTAAATCTATGTCACCAGAAGTGGGCAAGTCCATATTAAAAAAAAAGATCACTGCATTGTTGCTATTGACAAAGTATATTATTTTAATTTTCTAGAATTACAATTCAAGAATATAGGAGAAATATGTAGTCCAGCAGGATTTTCATTATTCATTTTAGCTTTAAATATACCTAGCAATGGTGCTAAACTTATATCAGGATCAAGTGTGTTCCAAATTCGCATGACATCAGGAAAGAAGCTATTGCCAAAGTTGACCTAAACGGGGAAGAACCTACACTGTATGTTACCTATGTTATGTACAGGTTATGATAGTAGAAATGTGTACATTCATACAAGTACATAATTATATATAGATAACAAGATGTTGTTAACATAGTATTACTTTATTCAGTCAAAATACATTAACTGACATAAGTTTGACGTTCTGTCAATAATAATTAAACATAAGCATAGTGTTTTGATGTAAATAAATAGAATTCTATGAAGATGGTGTTGGTATGTGTGCCGTAGTCGAAGCAGATACATATAGATCTACATAAATGTACATGTACATGTGTATTATGAAGACACAGTATTTACATATTAAAAATAAATTGATCTATTTCGCTTAAAACGGCAACTTTTAAGTGCTAGAATATTAAACTAAAAACGTTTACAAACAAAAAAGATATGTAGACGTTACATTGGGTCACACTTAATAACGACAACAAACGACAACAAACGACAAGAAACGACAACAAACGACAACACGTTAAATATAAGGAAAAGTTAGTGACAACACAAGATATGTCATTCAGTACATTAAAATGAATATTTCTACCAAGTTTTATGAAGATTGGAGCAAAAATGAAGGAATTAGAGCGATTTTAATATTCTGAAATCGGCCGCTGGTCAACGATAAATCGAGTGACAAGAGGTTTGCCGTGACGGTATACCGACAACACGTTGTAACATCGAAAATGTTTTAAAAACCTAACGACAACAGAAGATATTTTATTTGTCATACTATATTGCATATATGTACAAAATTTCATTAAGATTGGAAAAAAAATGAAGACTTTATACCTGTTTTAATGTTACGAGATCGGCGACTGGTCAGGTTTACTACCGACAACAGATCGACGACTCACACACGCCTGTACACGCGTGTGTACGAGTGCATAGGGTCTCGATACTGTTTGTCTAAGCCATTGTTGTGTAAACATCATTATAGTCGGTGTAGAACTCTAGGCCATACTCCATACACGAACACTTTTGAAGATAATTGTAAAAAATTTCTTACATGTGGTTGAATCCAGATTTTTTTCTTAACATTCCACAAATAGATGCTTTTATTAATAATTTCATGATTTGTTTACTTGTCAGCCCTGTGTTTCAGCAGATTTGAGTACCCAAAATGGAACACCTCCTAAATAATTAAAGTTTGATTAATAAATGTCCAGGCATGAAAAAAAATGTTTGAATTCATTTAAAGAAAGTTCAAACATATTTTAGTTTATTCAGGGCACATGTCTTTCAAAAATATTCCATTCAGCATTTATTTTCTCATTTTAAAATATATGGTGTTTTTAGGGGTGTCGCACGACGTCGTTTCCCGGAGTTTTTCAAAATTTCATTATTTTTAAACACAGATAATAAGCAACTGGAAAGAAAATTGTCACAAAATAGTCAGCACCTTAGTTTTTGTTCAGGACTGTTATTGTTAGTTTAGATTGCAAACTGAAAATTCTGTATCACATATTTTAAAAGTGTTTCATTTTGGGTAGCGTTCCAAATTGGGTAGCTTACAAATATTGCGTTTATTTAACACTTTTTATTACTGAACTTACACATTTTATTTATTGAATGATTTTTACTGACACATACATACGTGTAATTCATTTGAAAAGTATTAGAAGGTCAACGAATTTTAACTGTTACAACATCTTGAATCTCGTCTTGCGGGCACACAAGATATTTCGCAAACATATCGTAAAATGTCCAACTGATAATTTCGCAAACTTATCGTTTAAAGTCTAACTGTTTAAGAGAAACACAATCCTTAAATATCTTGAACCCCGTCCTGCGGGCACACAAGATTTCGCTAAGACATTTTTTCTGTTTAGACGGACCGTGCGATTCTGTTCATTTCCACGTACACGTTTTCGTGTATCCGGTTTTTTCGCGATGGCTGATGTTTTTGTAATAGTTAGCATTCCATGAGTGGAAGATATAAGTTCCTTTTTCTGCTTCACAAGTTTCAAAAACTTGTGCACGTTCCGTTGTCGTTGTCTTTGTCTTTGGCAGTGTTCTCCAAAATACTGAACTTATTTTTAAATGTTGCGCATGCGGAGCTAATTCGTACTCTCCTATTCCGTGACGCGATCTGCGCACGTGGTTGTACTTCGTGTTTTGTATGTGCTCTAATCGTTTTTCGAAATTTTACAGTCACCAACAAGCTTTATGATGTCATTCATTGATTCGCAATGTTGTTTTTCCATCGTACTCGGGGCCGTCAAACCACCCTGCGCCGGATAGTTGGTAAAGTTTTTTCAGACCAATATGTACCCATACGTTCACCATACATATTGTCGATTTTGCTTGATTTTGCTTGATACTGAAATCAAATTCTTTGATAGTATCCAAATTGATCAGTCCATCCTCGCCAAAGATAGACGACATTATCGGCGCTTTTTCTTTGTCGTTCATTCATGCTCCCGAAAATATACGCAAATATTTTATACAAAAATGTACAATAAAAAAAAAAAACATATAATAATGTATTTCTTAAGATAACATATGGGAAGTATATATACACACCATATGTTTACATAACAATAAATACAATCGCGAACTGTAATCACTCTGATAATATACACACGTGTGTGCTTCTTCTATGTATACTGTATGCAAGCAGTCGTAGACGTTTCAATGACCATTACTCATTCAAATCTTCATCAATAGTCATTACAATTGACATGAATTACTTTCTTTAGATATAGGTTACATATATTATTATTTGCGGTAACATTACTGCGTAATTTCGTAAAATAATTTGTGTTGTCGGTCGGATCTAGATCTCTACATGTAAGCTTGGCTTACACACATGTATACACTGCGTCTCTTCATATTTGAAATCGTCATTACTCCGGTATTTTTACTCCAATCTTAATGAATTTTTGTACAGAGATGCATTATGGTATGACAAACAACATATCTTATGTTGTCGTTAGGTTTTTCTAATTTTTTAATGCTATGATGTGTTGTCGGTAATACTGAACATACACACTCGCGATATAAATCTGACCAGTTGCCGATCTCGTAACATTAAAACAGGTATAAAGTCTTCATTTTTATTCCAATCTTAATGAAATTTTATACATAGATGCATTATAGTATGACAAATAACACATCTTCTGTTGTCGTTAGGTTTTTAAAACATTCTCGATGTTACAACGTGTTGTCGGTATACCGTCACGGCAAACCTCTTGTCACTCGATTCATCGTTGACCAGCGGCCGATTTCAGAATATTAAAATCGCTCTAATTCCTTCATTTTTGCACCAATCTTCATAAAACTTGGTAGAAATATTCATTTTAATGTACTGAATAACATATCTTGTGTTGTCACTAACTTTTCCTTGTATTTAACGTGTGTCGTTGTTGTCGTTTGTTGTCGTTATTAAGTGTGACCGGTTACATTTGTACCTGTCAAATTACAGTCAACAGTAATACAGGGTGTATATGTTAAGTACTATCTACAAAATGTACGCGTATCATTCATATACCGCCATTATCACGTTACCGGCGACTTTGAGTCGGTAGTTTTTGCACTAAATTTAACTTGACAGTTAACAATATTCTTTCATGTGGTTTAAGCAACAGTTCAATATCCAAACGTAACTCACATACACCTCTAACGTTTCGTAATTAACGTGATTTACGCGAAAGATCGTCTGCCGTTTACTACCATACAATGCTCTGTCCATGTAAACCGGAAGTTGCTTTACTCCGGGCGCCACTATCGCTTACAAAGGGCGATAACTAAAAAAAAGTTAGATAAATTTCAATTTCGTAGTCTTTATATTTCATTGGGCGAAACCTACCTTTAATGAAACTTTGTATGTAGACTAACATTGGAAAGGTCTCGAACGAATTCGAAAATCATCTGGATTCGACGATAATTTCCGTATAAAATTTATTTTAGCATACTCAAGTAAGAACCATAACTCTATGAACCCTAGTCGTCAATCGGATTCCCCTCGGAGAAATTTCCGGTAATCTTCGGAAATATATATTCACGGAAATTACTCCGAGGGGAATCCGATTGCCCTAGTCGTTTCTGGGTACGCGTGATGAATGAATGAAGAGTTTTACGTGTCGTAACGCCATATATAACGTTTCCGGGTACGCGTTGTAGCGTTCTTGCCTTAGGAACAAACAGCAACTTGTTTAACTGCACTGTGTATTGACCACGTGTAATAACTACTTCCGGTTCACTACATCCGGTTCAGGGAGTACTCATTATTTGCATTGGGGAGTAATCATTAACCAGTCTGTATTAACGTTACACGCTTGATGCGCATGTCCTATATATCTAGGTCACTTTGCGCATGCGTAGCAAGGCACATTTGATATCTTGACCTCCTCTTTTATTCAGTGACCGTGCACCGTGGCGCAAGGAATTAAATGTAGTTCCTAGACCTAGTCAATATTAGTCATGCGGTAAGAAATTAGGAACACACCAATTATGATATTGATATGCTTTAGCAACTTATCAAATTTATTCTAAATATGTTTTAGACATGAATTATAATGTTTCTCTAACTATCCGATTTGGGGATGAGGCGGGCCTTATTTCGTCATTTGTGCTATCTTTAGGTCGTGGGGAAAACCCATGGGCAACGTAGGTCACATACCACAGTATGCGATACAGATTGATAGGCCTAATAACTCTCCTGAACAAAAAAAAAAAAAAAAAAAAAACAGCTTGTAACTCTGACAATGTTATATATTGATAAGTTCTTTCATGGTTTTTTTTATTATTTTTTTTTACAATTTTATATATCTAAACGTGCATGAAAACAAAAATCAGGACATATCATTTGAACAATAATTGTTGTTGAATCATATATAGCTATAATGTATATAATGTGTTTCATGAACACAAAGTCAAACTTACTTAGTAACTTTTTAATTGGTTACGGATGAAAAATACTAGATCTAATTAACTTGTTTTTACTTACTTCAAACATATTTTATTGACCAAAAGGATCTGGCACTTAGTTATGACAACTTATGAAGCCATCCCCTTACAAAGTTAAATAGACATCTATCATCTTTTGAACAATAATATTGGTGTTTAATCGTGTTAATTATATATATATATATATAGTACAGTAAAGATAGGGTGTTGCCCCAAAATAATTGCACCATAATTTTTTCTTTGTTTTTCATACAGATCTTACTTTGTTTTATACAAGAAAAAAGTTGCCATAAATAAAAATTTGGGAAAGCGTTTTTCTCGACCCCCAAAAAATCAGAAAAATAGAGATATTTGCATAGTTTGCTAACTTTGAAGCCAAATATGAACTGACATGGTTATCATGAGATACTAGAAAATTACTGTTTGGCAAGAACGTCATAAGGACAGCACAGATGGCCAAAAACAAGTAGAAATCAACACAGGGAAAAAGTATTACAACATGAAAATTGCATAATTATGTCCTTGTAACAGCCAAATATGCTTTTGTTGGATTGTTAAGATAAAATATTGTTCAGTATTGCCAACTCACCCGATTTCCCCGGGTTGACCCGTTTTTTAAACATTTTAGAATGCCTCACCCGATTGACCCGGCGGGTCATCAAATAACCCGATTTTCAGCACTGGGACCAAAGTGTCAAAAAGCTCACAAAAAGTACGTCAGATATAGCCATTAGCGTAATTTTAACTACATCTCAGGGCTTAAGGCTCATATCAGGCCCTTGTATAATGCAGGTAGCCATGTTTGTGTTTACACAAACTTTAATAAAGGTGTGAAATTGTAGCAATTAATCTATTCAGTCATGCATCACAATGTCTATGATCGTTTTTAGCCTGAGCCAGCTAGGAAAATTAGACTGGACCAATTAATACTGTTCAAAATCAGAAATAATCTCTTCAAAATTCTTCAAAAGCACAAACACTTGTGATTTCAGACAAAGATTTATTCACACGAATAAAACATAGTCAACGTGAACGGTATCCTGTTGTAGTAGCTATAGGCAGGCAAGCCAATCATAATGGCCGCCATTTTGTTTAGTCAAAGATAATAATGAAACCAGACATGTGTAGAACAAAAAATCTGGATTTTATCAAATATTATTTAAAAGATTTTTTGATACAATATTTTTATTAATTATCAGATATTAATTATGTTATTACAAAAAAAAATCATCATAAATATTATCAAGGATTTATAAGTGAGAAGGATTCGTGTGACTGTCTCTTTACATTACTAAACACCACGCGAGACGCCTATGAACCGGGAATAAAAACCGTTTTTCTCAACAAATACTTGTCTTATCGAGTCAAACGAAACACCATTGTAAAGTTTATTAAATTTCATGACGTATATTACTTGCTTTAAAGACAGAATATTTAGAGGATATGTCTTAAATTTTCGTTAAAAAAGATCGACAGCTCATGAAATGACGGCCCCGCTTCAGAAAGTAAGACGGTAACCATCGCACCCGCAAGCTACATCAAAGGCTGCGCCGGCGGATATCAAAGGAAAATCAGTCGTCGCCCAACGTCACGGTCAGTGCACAAACACAAAAGCGCCTGCCTTGGACTTCCTCAAAACCCAGTGTGACTTATCCTTCTCATGTACGTCCTTGATATTATTGAATAACAAAATGAAAATAATAAATATATGCATATTTAAGGCTTTTTAAAAGTGTTAAAAATTACACTAAAATGTTGTTTCGCATATGACCCTTGTTTTGACCCTTTCACCCGTTTTTTCAAGGGTGATCACCCGATTTGACCTCATCAGAGGTTGGCAATACTGATTGTTATCATCAACAATACCATTGATATTCATTTTGGTGGAATCTTTTTAAATAGAGCTTGTTGATTAAAGGCTTTTAAAGTAAAAATGTTACTTCCTGAGATAACATGGTTGCTCAAAATTGGTCTTTTGGCCTTTTCCAAGGATATTTTGAAGTCCAAATTGAATAAATGTCTTTTTTATTCTAGAATTATTCAGTATTGGTAAGTATACCGTCTCAAGTATTTAGATAGTTATTAATTCAGATTCTATGTAGGCTATTCTCACCTAAAAGAGACAACTATATCAAGTCGATCAAATCCTCATTTATCTTGAAAATTCTGGACTATGCATTGTGACGTTTTAAGACAATTCTATAATTTCAGCAATGGCGATTTCCTTAGGTTCCATGAGTTCCTCGTCCATTCCTATACAGCAGACACCCCCAGGGAATCCGGTCTTTGTCAAGCTTGACCTAAAATACAAGTGTCTAAAGTGCAGGTATGATACTGTAATAGGGAGGGTTTCCCAAGAGACCCGGAGGGGCGATCCGACTGTAGCTCCCGTTATATGTTTAAGTCCCAAATAGTGATCGTATAGTATTTTTAGGTCACCTGAGACGCAGTCTCAAGTGACCTATTCTAATCGCCTTTTGTCCGTCGTCGTGCGTCGTGCATCGTCCGTCGTGCGTCGTATGTCCGTAAACAATTTACATTTTAGACTTCTTCTCCAAAACTGCTGAAGCAATTTCAATGAAATTTTGCACAAACCTTCTAAGGCATAAGCCCAATCAAAATTGTGAATTATATGGTCTCCACCCCCCAGGGGGCTGTGGGAGGGGCCAAAAGGTGTAAAATTGAGTAAAATTTCAAAAATCTTCTTCTCTACTCTCAGATGTGGTAAAATCAAATACTCTTCATAGATAGAAAGGTCTTAATGTCCTTTACAAAAATTGTGAATTATATGACCCTGGGGTCTCTAGTTTTCCCCTGGGGAGGAGGTTAAGTTTACTATAGTTTTTATTGGGAAAACACATTTTTGAGCATTATTTGGTCATTTGTAATAGGAAATGATCGAGTCAAATGTTGTCAGAATTATCAGTATGAGATGGCCATTTAATCCTATTAACAAATTTTCTATGACTGACCCCCAGGGGCCTTAGGGGCGGGGTCAAAAGGGGTCAAATAGGCTAAAACTTCAAAAATCTTCTTCTGAAATTCTGGAAATGGTAGAATAAAATACTTCTCATAAATAGAAAGGTCTTAAGGTCCTTTACAAAAATTGTGAATTATATGACCCTGGGGTCTCACGTTTCCCCCTGGGGAGGGGGTCAAGTTTACAATAGTTTATATAGGGAAAACACATTTATGAGCATTTCTTGCTCAATTTTCATTAGAAACGAGTCAAACTTGGTTAGAACTATTAGCCTGAGATAGCATTTTATCATCATATCGATATTGGTCCAGGCCATTTTATCATCATATCCATATTGATCCAGGCCGACCCCCTGGGGGCAGAGTGGCGGGGCCAAATAAGGTCAAATAGGCTAAAACTTCAAAAATATTCTTCTAAAATTCTGGAAATGGTAGAATCAAATACATTTTATAGATGAAAAGGTCTAAAAGTTTATTTTATAAAAATTGTAAATTATATGACCCTGGGGTCTCATGTTTCCCCTTGGGGAGGGGGTCAAGTTTACTATAGTTTAAATAGGAAAAACACATTACTGTAATAGCATTTTTTGCTCATTTTTCATAGGAAATGAGTCAAACTTGGTCAGAATTATTAGCCTGAGATAGCATTTTAATATCATATCCATATTGGTCCTGGCCGACCCCCCCTGGGGGCAGAGGGGCGGGGGTAAAAAAGGGTCAAATAGGCTAAAACTTCAAAAATCTTCTAAAATTCTGGAAATAGTAGAATCAAATAATTATAGATGGAAAGGTCTTAAGGTGTTTTATACAAATTGTGAAATATATGACCTTGGGGTCTCACATTACCCCCTGGGGAGGGGTCAAGTTTACTTTAGTTTATATAGAAAAAAACATATTTGTGAACATTCTTTGCCCAATTTTCATAGGAAATTAGTCAAACTTTATTAGAAGTATTAGCCTAATTAAGATATAGCATTTTAACATCCATATCCGTCCTCGATGACCCCCTGGGGGACCAGAGGGGCAGGACCAAACAGGGTCAAAATGATTAAATTTCAAAAAATACCTCTAAGTTCACAGGTTTGATGGAAGCAAATACTCTTCATAGTCTAAAAAGTCAAATTTATAAATCACTGACCAACTTCAAGGCCCAACATAGAATGTTTATATGTCTTTAATTTGTTTCATTATTTGTTTCATTATATATTCTAACTCAGGTGACCGTTAAGGCCCATGGGCCTCTTGTTAGTATACAACATAGTCCACAGTCGTCACAAATCCTCTCCGGATCCTGTTTCCTCCACAGGTTACAGGCCTGTATAACAACAGGTTCGATCTCTAGGATGTAGTGGAAGCACAGATACTAATCCAATAACTCAACTAGGTAAATACAGGTACCAATAACTATTTATTAGATAAAGACAAGTAATACCGAATTGATAAAGAATATATTTACAATATTATAGTGCATGATGTAGACAACTTACAGTAAGAGAAATAAGCATACAGTCATCGTATATGTAGTGAAACAACAAGACCACGTGTTCCCACACACAGTACAACAACACCTAATGGGAGACAACCGACCTACCAAATGTTCCCAACTCTAAGAGACATAACTAACTGTGTAAATAGGTTTCCTATGGATGTCTAAGTCCTGAACCCCTGACGATCCCCTACTACACTGTGTGAGCTAGGTTTCCAATGGATGTCTAAGCCCTAAGCACCTGACAATCCCCTAGTACTCACAAACCCTTGTTAGCCATAACTCTAAGTATAAACCCAAATGGTAGTTCAGAGACCCCGCAAGTGTTGCACTGTTGACAGTTCACGATCGTGGCTCTGCTCCCTAACCCATCTCCCTAGTCAAGACCAAAGCTTCCTTAGAAGCAGCCCCTTTTATAAGGACACATCAACCCAGTACCCTAAAGTTGCCACTGATTGGTCTAAGTCTGGACAGAACACCATATTTAGATGAAACCGTTGCTACAACAACCCACCTACACACTAAATATAACTTCAGCTTAAATACAGACAAGGCTCAGCTGACTGATAAACACCTCCCACGTGTACCACACGTGTACACCCTGTACACCGGCCAGCGGTCAGCGGTCAGCATCGTCAGCATCAGCATCGGGGTGATCATGAGGACAACTAGGTTAATGAATGTGACTGCTAAACAGCAAACACACCCTAGATAAGACCTGTTCTCACGATATTCCCCTGAATTTGGGTCAAAGATACATAAACAGATCACTGAAGTGAAGACTTAGAAGAGTGCAATAACAAATATACATACTGTACAAATAAATGCAACAATGATATAAACCCGTTCTATCACAATACCAAAATCAACAGATGGAAATGTTTGAATACAAAAATATTATGAAGAGTGATTTGTAGTAAGGTCTTTATTATACAGTAAATATACAATATCATTTTGTTGCCTAGCACTACTGGTTTGACACTGCACAATCACCA